>NC_080164.1:36666066-36681066 GCF_950295315.1 Erinaceus europaeus | reverse complement strand
TCTCAGTTTCTTTAACTTTTATTTGTGTTCTCCAGGAGAATCTACTTTTATAGCCAGTCTTTACATCTAGTTCTTCGGCCAGAAAGTCAGATCTGTTTCTTTCTTTCTTTCTTTCTTTCTTTCTTTCTTTCTTTCTTTCTTTCTTTCTTTCTTCTTCTTCTTCTTCTTCTTCTTCCTCTTCTTCTCCTCCTTCTTCTCCTTCTTCTCCTTCTTCTCCTTCTTCTCCTTCTTCTCCTTCTTCTCCTTCTTCTCCTTCTTCTTCTTCTTCTTCTTCTTCTTCTTCTTCTTCTTCTTCTTCTTCTTCTTCTTCTTCTTCTTCTTCTTCTCCTCCTCCTCCTCCTCCTCCTCCTCCTCCTCCTCCTCCTCCTCCTCCCCCTCCCCCCCCCCCTCCTCCTCCTCCTTCTTCTTCCCCTCCAGTAGAATAGAGGCTGGGTGTTGGTCATAGATGCAATACTTCTTCAAGGGGACTATCTCCTGTCTGCTACTGCCCCTGCCCTGCCACAAGTTTGCTTGGTTGGTAAAAGCTTTCATCTCTGGAATCCTAAAAACTCCTGTGACAAGAAGAGAAATGTACACAGTTTCTGCCACTTGCTGGAGGTATTGTGAGAGAGAAGCAGAAAAGCTTTTTGTAAGGAGGGATTTGAGTAAAATTCTGAGTAAATTTGAGTAAAAAATTTGAGTAAAGTTCTGCCGCATACTGTTTACCCTTTTATTCCTCTGCCCAAGATCTAATAAGCCCCTGTTTCTCCTGTAGTTAGAGACACTTCTCATATTCTGTGCATATATAAGCATATGTGTGCACACAGTTCAAAGCACATATGGAATTTCACCACCTCCAGAGAAGGTTTTCATTAAATTAGAGGGAGTGATGCCACCAGAGCTTCTTCATGTTGCCATAACACTGTCCGTGTTGTGGGGAGTTTGAACCTGGACTGCACACATGGTACAGCATGCTCACTACCAGCCGCGGCTATATCTCTGACCCAAGAGCACATATTCAAAATCCAGAAGTTCTGGTATCACTGTTCTCTCACTGACTAGAAGATCTTTGAAATTTTCTTTGGAGATTCTTATCTTTCTGATTGATTGCAAGGCATGAGAAAGGTAGGCACATAGTTATTAGCAGAACATTTTGCCATTGATGTGTTATCAGCAACCAGGGAGCTACACTTCTTGACTCTGCAGTGTGTGTGTGTGTGTGTGTGTGTGTGTGTGTGCAATATGTGTGTACATATATGCATGTATAGTGAGAAATAGATGTTGAGATAATTCATCAGGATGGCTGAAATAATTCCTTTTTACTCTAGTCCTGGTTATTATACCTCTATGAACATATATGTGAGGTTCACCACTTATAATATTACTGTTGGCAAGTATGTTCTGCATTCTCACCCATCTGCACATAATCCAAAGCACTGAGTTCATATGGCTGCTATGTGCCCATCTCTTCCCTAAGCTGTATTGGGCTTGTTATAACCATCACCTAGTATATGTTGAATAAGTGAGTGGGATTCCCAATTCACTTAGAATCATGATTTTTCCCCACTATAAGACCATCAACTGAAAGTATTTAGTTCAAAAAAGTATCTAATTCAAAACAGCACAGTAGTGAGTGTTCAGAGAAACCAGAAATTTAGGTCTTGCCCTCTAGTTTACCTCTTCAGGGATTGGCCTATCCAAACTCTGTTAACATAGGAGAATGAAATCAACCAGTTTCTCCTGCCTGAATGGTTGATGGATGAGTTCAGTTGAGCACTGTGAGCCCAGAATTGTACCACCATCTTCAAATCTGTTGATAAAGGCAACATTCTATTTGTAATCTTACCTACCTAGCCACTTTTCTTGTTTTGAATTCATCCAGTAGTCATTAACATACAACTAACTACATGAAGTCAGACCACATGGCAATGGCAAGTCTAGGAAAAAGTGCCAAGTTTTCTTTCTTTCCCCCTCCCACCCCAGCCCCCAGAAATGGGAATGAAAGAAGTGCTTGAGTCCTAAAAAAAAAGTCACAATCTTTCCTTTAATAACAGAAGATGAGTTGCCTAGAAGGTTAAAATGACCAGTGCTGGATCTTTGTATTTTGTTCTTATTTACTGAGCTTAGCGTTAAATATACAAATAGATCCCTCTAGCTAATCTTCCTCTTTATCCACAGAAACAGAAAGTAGATTAGAAGTTGCCAGGGATATAGAGATGGGGTGTGACTGCTAATGGGGAGGGGATATATATATATATTTTTGGGGGAAGGTGGATAATGAAAATGCTCTAGAATTAGACAATGGTGGTGCTTGCACAGCTCTGTGAAAAATTCCTAAATTGTACATGATAAAATGGGGAAAGCTACAATATGCTAATTACATTGCAGCAATGCTGTTATTTTAAAATAACAACAACTGGAAAGTCACTCAGCCATTTATCCATTTCCCATGCCTATTTGGTCTTCTCTCAGGAGTTTTCAAGGCTGGGAAAGATGCACAATAGGAAGGAAAGTAGCAAGGCATCTGTGATCAGGGTGAAGATTCCTAACTAATAATTAGATGTGCAGGGCAGCAGCAGGAAGCACATATTTGTGACATCTCCCTTGGTCAGATAAAGAAAGCACTTAGTTCCTTTGTGTTGTATCACTATCAATTAGAAGGTGCAGCCATAGGATAAAGTACAGGATGTTTGCCCTTTAAATGTGTAAGCACACCTTGAAACTTGAGCCAGGAGCTTGTTGAAAATTGAACATTTGCTCAAGAAAGCCTGCAAGTTCTCTTTCCCAGTGAATGATGCATTTCCTAATGGAGGACTGACCTAAAATTAGTCTGTGATACTCCCTTCTGTTGTTTAAATGCTGAAAATGTTTACTGAGAGATTCATCCTCAGTAAGCAACTGAAGAAGGGTTGAGAGATGAGCAATTGAAATATATTTAGAAAAATACCAACTGTACTTTCATACCCAGGGTGCTGAATGGAAAGTTCCAGAAAGACATTTTCTATTCTCAGAGATGACTGAATTGAGGGGGAAATCTGGCCTCTCCATTTCATATATATATATTCAACACTATCTGCCTGGAACAGTATCCATTTCAGAGGACAAAGCCAGACATTTCTGACTTCCTTAGGGCCCATGGCTAGGTCAGTGCTCTGGGAAATGAGAAAGAAGAAAAGACAGGGACCTACTCTCAAGGAATTTACCATTTCAAAGATAACACTAAGACATTTGGGGATTCAGATTTAAATTCTAAAAAGTAGTTAGTTTGACTACAGATCCCCCCCCACCTCCTTTATCTTTGGCTTTCTGCCCTGGGAACTGCAAGTGAAGACACCGCACTGCTGCTACCCTCAAAATTCCTGGAGAAATCTGGCAAGGAGCAGTTAATAATGCAACTCCATCTCTTATGAATTACTGCAGGGATTCTATATGGCGGCCTGTGGGCACATGAAAGTATGGCCTGACTCTGTGGAATAAAGGCAATGCATGAAATAATAAAGAAGACATTTATGGATTTATTGGTCCCCCTATGTCTTTATCAGGGCACAAAATCATGCTTTAACCCTAACTCTTCAGAATCTATAAATGTAGGGGGTCAGGCAGTAGCACAGCCAGTTAAGCGCTTGTGGCACAAAGCTCAAGGACCAGTATGAGGATCCTGGTTTGAGCACCCAGCTCCCCACCTACAGTGGAGTTGCTTCACAGGCAGTGAAGCAGGTCTGTAGGTGTCTTATCTTTCTTTCCCCCTCTTTGTCTTCCCCTCCTCGCTCCATTTCTCTCAGTCCTATCCAACAACGAATGACATCAACAACAACAGTAATAACCACAACAAGGCTACCACAACAAGGGCAACAAAGGGGGGAAAATGGCCTCCAGGAGCAGTGGATTCATGGTGCAGGTGCTGAGCCTCAGCAATAACCCTGGAGGCAAAAAAAAAAATCTGTAAGTGTGACATAACTTGGAAACAGGTCTTTTTTTTTAAATACTTAAGATGAGGTCACTAAGATGGATTCTAATCGAAAGTGACTGTTGACCTCATAAAGGGGGAGGACTTGGACATTCAGGAAAAACGTGAGGATAAAGGAAGGCAGAGATTCAAGTGTTTCTCAAGTCACAAATAAATTGATTGATGGTGAATCAGTAGAGGTTAAGAGAGAAACATAGTATGGATTCACTCTTACATCTCAGAAGGATCTAAATCAGCCTATGTATTAATCTTGGGCTTGTAGCCTTCAGACTGTGAGAAATTTTCTGCTGCTTAAGTTGTCCTGATATAGTGCTTTATTGCTATGGAATTAACGAACTGACAGGAGGGCTTTGGAAGCTGTATTTGAGAGTTACAGTGCTCTCCAGGGAGAAGCAAGGGAGAGAACTTTTTCGGCATAACGGTCTTTGTGATCCCAGGTGATGAGGAGATAAGTGGTCAATGTAATGCACTCTGTGAAGGGAAGATGCTGATCACCTTTGAGAAAAGTAACCTAGAACTGATAGCAGCCCTCAAGAATAGCTTATTCTAGCAGAATAGCTTATTCTAGCAGATTGTGTGGGGAAAATGGAAGGTAGAATGTTGCAAGAGCAAAGAATTCTTTGGCAGTCTTTCATGGACTTGAGAATGTGGGAGGATGGGCATAAGGACAGGGAAGTGATATTGTAATGCCAAAGAACAAGCCAGCCAATGAAAATGAAAAAATGAATAAATAAATGAATGAATATTAGAATTTCTATCATAATCCAAGTGGGAATATTTTTCTACTGAGGTCTCCTAATTCCACTACCAGTTAAAGATTTTTTTCTTATTCTTTTATTTTTACTTTTTAATTTATTTATAAAATGGAAATATTGACAAGACTTTATGAAAGGGGTACAGTTCCACACAGTTCCCACCACTGGAGCTCCTTACCTCACCTCCTCCCTTGAAAGCTTTCCTATTCATTTTTTAAAAAGTATTTATTTATTCCCTTTTGTTGCCATTGCTGTTGTGTTTTTTTATTGTTGTAGTTATTATTGTTGTTGTTATTGATGTCTTCATTGTTGGATAGGACAGAGAGAAATGGAGAGAGGAGGGGAAGACAGAGAGGAGGAGAGAAAGATAGACACCTGCAGACCTGCTTCACTGCTTGTGAAGCAACTACTCTGCAGGTGGGGAGCCGGGGGCTCGAACCCGGACCCTTATGCCAGTCCTTGTGCTTTGCGTCACTTGGCGCTTAACTTGCTGTGCTACTGCTTGACTCCCAGCTTTCTTATTCTTTATCCCTCTGGGAGCATAGACCCAGAATCATTATGGGGTACAGAAGGTGGAAGGTCTGGCTTCTGTAATTACTTTTCCTCTGGACATGGGCATTGGCAGGTGTATCCATACTCCCAGGCTGTCTCTCTCTTTCCCCCGTGGGGCAGGGCTTTAGATACATGCGGTTTCAAGGTACATTGGTGGGATTTTCTGCCCAGGGAAGTCCAGTTAGCATCATGGTAGCATCTGGAACCTGGTGGCTGAAAAAACATTAAGATATAAAGCAGAACAAATTGTTAAATAATCAGGAACCTAAAGGCAAGACTATAGCAGATAAGATTTGAGGTTTCCATTCTAGAAAAAGCTAGTAGGTCTATTTTAGGTATATTCTAAGAGACTCATGACTTCACTAATTTTTGCTTGATCCCAATAGCTAACACTCAGGTGGACCAAGGTATTATCTGGGGAGATGGTTCAAAGTTGGAAAAAAGTACTAGAAAGCTAGATCTGGGCAACAAATAGTTCCCAAATATGGGAAAAGTATATAAATATTAATCATTGATTAATATTTTGATTGGGGGTCCATATTCAGCACAGAAGCCTGTGTAACCTCTGCATCCCTATAGGACTGAGCTTATATTCTGTGGTCATAGCTGGGGACATTCTAGGTTGCACTAATTTCAGGACCCATCTTCCTTGAGTAGTAGAGTAGGTTGGCCCAACCTCCCTTTGGAGAATGGGGCAGTCCCAACCATTGTGCTCCTCAGAGGAGGTACCTGTCAGAGATTTCTGGGGATTCAGAATTCCTTGTTGTGGTTTGATGAACCCAATGGTCTGTTCTTTTTGCCAATCCTAGAGGAGAAAAAGGACTACATCTTGACTTTTACAAGTGTAAATGAGATGTGAAATCATGGATAATGCTCCCATTCTCTGGGACTACTTATTCTCTGTTAATTCAGAAACTGAACTGAATTTGAGTCTGTCATGATTACACTGAGAATCCATCTTGCTTCCTGTAATCAAACCAGCAGCAATTGACTCTGGACTTGAGCCTAGATTTCTCTTTCTAGTGCTCTGTACCATCAAAGTTCAAGTGTGACTATGTGTTTGTTCCCCTGTGCAACTTTCTTTGGCTAAGGACACCTTGATATAGGTTATTGTGGTGAATTTTATCAGAGGTACAATAACTCTGTACTCATAATTTAAGTTACTGCTGTAAATTAACCTGTATCTCCAATAACACCAGTTCCAGGTAGCAAATATACCTTTAAGAAGGCAGAAGAAAACAGTGATCATTAAGTACCCACGAGAAGCATAAGGCCCTCAATACTGCCATCAAATGTCTACTAAAGAAAGTAGTTTTATATCCTAGGAGCTCACAACTTTTGAGGTGCTAGAGTAGGGAGCATGAGGTCATGTCTACTCCCATTGCTTTCTTGTAATTATTGTCTATTTTCCTCCATTTTTGGTGAATGAATGAGACCACAAAATAAGACAATTGATCTGATTAGTTTTTTGTTTTTTTTTTAACAAAGCTCTAACAAATTCTACAACTAAGGTGAATGCTCTGGAAATTGATGTATACTTGGGAAGATGTGTGCTGCTGATGTGGGAAATTGGATCTCAAATCTTGCTACCAAGCATACAGACTGCCTTCCTGATTGTGTGGACAATTCACTGACTCTCTGAAAATTCAGCGTTATGCTGCAGGAGGAAATTTCCAGTCTGTGATTGCTACCAAAATCAGAGTGGTGATTTCTACTCCCCCCCTGCATTTTATATTAAAATTCCTACTACAGAACATGAGTGTGTGTGTGTGTGTGTGTGTGTGTGTGTGTGTGTGTGTGTGTGTGTGTGTGAAACAAGGCTACTCAAGTGCAAATAGCCCATGTTATTTTCTAAGAATCTTGTCATACTCCTTATGGCTTAAACTCCTATTCAAAAAATTCATCTGGAAAACACTTCTTTTATGAATGACTGCTGATGCCAAGCCATTGACTTGAGTAGAATAAGAGAAAAGAAAGTAATTGACCTACTTTATAATTGGCACATTGTTAAAATAAAATATTATATTAGCCTCTCAGAACTTCTCGGTGAGTATTCTTGATGTTAACATTAGCTTTGTAGGATGACTTTTTTCTGTACAATAATCTTTTATTGACATGGATCTATGGGATAGGTCTCATGCTTTTTTCTAATGTCTGTAATCGTATGTTTACTTCACTGCTGTAACTGAATCCACAGGTAAATGTATTTTATAAATGAGATTTCACATTAGTTGGTTCAGTGTTATTTTTAATAAAAAAATGAGCTCTTGCTACTGTTTTTGCTCAAGACAAAACAAAAATAAAAAGCACTTCTCTTGCCATGTATGGATTATCTTATTTCTGTGGTGGACTTCTAGGGATTGTAAAGTAAACTTTTTTTTTTTTTTGCCTTTATGCGTGTTAGAGTGGTTATTTTGCAAAAGTAGCCTAGACATCTGTTTGCTTTTTTGTAGAAAGTGAAATGCCAGAGAGAGAGAGAGAGGGCCCAATCTCCTCTGAAAAAAATCTTAGTTGGAGAGGTATTCATGTTAGGATGACTAGCAATTACTATTCATTTGTAGGTATAACTGTGTGGTACTTGACATTAAAACTAAGAGTTTTCCGTAAAAGGGACATTTATTTCCAAGAGCAGGAAAACATCAGCAGATTTTATGGTCTCACTGGATATGTATATTACACAGTAAATGCTACAGAAAAGTTAGAGTACTATTGCACGTTAACCTTGCATGGTAGCACTTAAAACCTGTAACAGATACTTTCAAAGGTACAATACCCTATCTTTGTTACACTTAGCAAAGCAAGAGTGGCTGTAAATTGACAGGGACTTCTCTTGGGCAGACTTCATCATTATAATGTAAATTTGGAATAAGGGATATTTCATTGCTCTTGTTGTCAATTGTGAGATAAAGAAGATAGAAAATCTTGGGGGCTGAGTGATGGCTCACCTGATTAAGTGGGTACTAAGTAGTAAATGTAAGGACCAGCACAAGGATCAGGGTTTGAGCTCCCACTCCCCACCTGCGGGGGGGGGGGGGGCGGGAGGTAATGCTTCTAGAGTGGTGAAGCAGGTTTGCAGGTGTCTCTCTGTCTCTCTCCCTCTCAATCTCCTCACCTCTCTCAATTTCTCTCTGCCCTATCCAATGAAATGGAAAAAATGGCCACCAGCAGCAGTGGATTCATAGTGCCTGCACTTCTTCTAGCGTTTGCCAGTGCCTGCACTGAGCCCCAGTGATAAACTTGAAAGCCAAAAAGAAAGAGAAAGTCTTGAAATTTGGCTTTAAAATGGAAAAGCCACCCTTTTTTGGGGGGGGAACGCTGGGGGGGACTTCAGAAACTAGAAGGGGAGGTATTTTAAGATTTACTCAAGGGAACAACCCATGATTTCTCAGAATATTATGCTGGCACTGCACAATTTGCTGACTTTCTTAAAACAATGTGGCATATGGGTTTACAGCAAGAGGGAAAAGTTATATCTGAATAAAATTCTCAGCATGATTTGAGGGTTAGAAGTAGCTTCATTACTTTCTCAATTGCACTTTATAAACCAGCCAGTCCCCGAAAGTAAACAGCTAAAGTAATCAGATACAGTAGGCTTATTGCTAAAGAGTGCCAGAGTGCTTTAGAATTTGCTAGAGGACACATTTATGAACAAATGATGCCCCATGAACCATTCCTTGTGGTGCTTTTCTACAATAATTAGGCAAGCTATTTCTGTGGTGGGCTCTACTCATTCATCTGAAAAGAATTTTTTGAAGTCCTATTCTCACTGAATTTTCTGTACTTTATTACAAATAAGAATATTCATTCATTCATTCATTCATCCAATATTAAGTTCATATGAAGCTCCCAGTCTCCAGAAAAAAGGAAAAAAAATCTCATAAACAAATTAATTTTACATAGCAGAAAAAAAAAACAATGATAAAGTTATATACAAGACACCTAGGAAGAATGAATTCAACTCAATCTCTGAAGTAGAAGGAACCAAGGAATACTCTGTAGAATGGTTCAGATTTAACAGAATATTAAAGGTGAAGAAAAAAAATATTCAGGTTCCTTCTGCAAAATTGGGGGTGGGCTTGGGAGCCGGAAGTCAGTGCTAGCTGATGAAGGTGTTTGAAGAAATAAGTGAACAAAAATTAAATAGCATAAGGGAAAATGTTTTTGCTGACAAGTTATGGTCTGTGTGATCAGATTGAATCTGGGCACTGTCATGAAGAGATCTTTAATCTGGGTGGGTGTGTTTCAGCCTTCTCAATTTAAAATGGGGTAATGATCTAACTTTGGAGGTTGTGGTGTAATACACTGACTCAGACGTATGTGACTTAGGTACAGATGAGAATGGAGATGGACATGTAGGATGTGCTCAGTTTTACATGCACCTAGGAAGCTATTGGGAGCTACTGACTCTTTCTGGAACCTACTATATGAGTGAGTGTTTTTTTTTTTTTTTCCTGTACTTTTCCATGGTTTTCTCTGACCATTTGATAGATTTTCAGTCTTAAAAAAAATCACCACATTCTACAGCTTATTTGTCATATGGACATATATGTCTTTGGGGATGATAAAAAAAAAAAAAAAAAAAAAGACCAGATGGGGCAGTAGCACAGTGGCTTAAGTGCACACGGCTTGAAGTGCATAGGATTGCTGTTAAGAATCCTGGTTCAAGCCCCCACTCCCCACCTGTAGAAGGTGGTGAAGCAGATCAGCAGGTATCTATCTTCTCTCCCCCTCTCTGTCTTCCCCACCTCTTTCAGATTTCTCTTTATCCTATCCAACAACAACAACTGCTATAACAACAATAACAATAACTACAAGGGCAACAAAAGCTGTGGATTCGTAGTGCAGGCATAGAGTCCTAATGATAACCTGCGGGCAGGACAACAACAACAACAAAAACAGAAAAATAGGTTATATGTTTAATGTTACAATCACATTAGAGTGAAAAACCATTTTTTAGTCACTAGACTCAATTTATCCTTTGAAATAAGCAGCTCTTATTCTCTTTTTTTTTTTGGAGAAAGATGAATGTTAATGCTAGCTACCTTTAGAATGTATGCTATTACTACACTGAAAAAAAAAAGTCTGGCGTGAGAGATTCCAACATAATTTAGTATTCAGTGTTTAGGAAAAAGATAAGACTTTGTCAACGCTGTCCCATGTTACTTAAGGTAGAGCTCTTGAGTGAGGACTTTGTATTCACTACTACTTAGGTTCTGTGAGCATTTTGGCTGACTCATTAACGCAAAAGTAAAACAAACAAACACACACAAAACAGTGTTTACTATGTATACACCTTGAAGAGTCAACCTAGCAGGGGGTTTAGAAGCTGAGATGATTCAGGGCTAAGGTTTTTCATTATGTATTATCTAGGTGTTTCAAGAATCTCACTGATTTTTCTTTTAAAATCAAGAGTTGAGTAGTTGCTTAGCTAGTTTCAGAATCAACTACATCATGTTACATGCTTATAATCATATAAACATAGTCTTTACACTGGGAATGAGTGGTGAAGTGAGACCAGGTAGAACGTTTGCATACTTGTTATTTTTAATTTAATTTTTTAATTTGTATTTATAAAATGGAAATATTGACAAAACTATAAGGGGAATACATTTCCACACAATGCCCACCACGAGAACCCTGTATCCAATCTCTTCCCTTGATAACTTCCTTATTCTTTACCCCTCTGGGAGTATAAGCCCAGCATCATTATGGAGTGCAGCAGGTGGAAGGTCTGGCTTCTGTAATTGCTTCTCCACTGAACCTGAGTATTGGCAAGTTGATCCATACTCACAGGGTGTCTCTCGCTTTCCCTAGTGGGCCAGGGCTCTAAGGAGGCAGGTCTCCTGGACACATTGGTGGGGTTGTCTGCCCAGGGAAGTCAAGTTAGCATCACGGTAACATCTGGAACTTGGTGGATGAAAAAGAGTTAAGATAGAAAGCAGAACAAATTGTTGACCAGTCATGAACCTAAAGGCAAGAATGAAGTCATGTGTAGTTAAGAGTTTTTATTATCATCATTATTAAAAATATTAGACCCACAGATCCTCAGGTCCCATGATGGGAATGGATCCTATCTTCATTGTATATAGGAACAATGATTGCTTCCCATTATCTGTCCTTCGTAATAGTTTCCCCTTCAGGATTTCTGGGAAGGATCTCACTCTGTTGCCCACCAGAACCTTATAAAGATGTCTCTATCTTTTTACATATGGAGGTGACTCCTGTTTCCCACACTGTCAGCAGATCATCTTTTTTATAGAATGTGGACACTACAATGTGAAAACTGTTCACCTTTTGTGTCGAAGGCTATAGAGTTATTTTATATGCAGTCTTTTACTGAGGGAAGGGCATTTTTCTTCTAGGTTCAGAGAATGCTCCTGTCTGATGTCCCAGTCCTGCTTTCCAGATGCCTTGTTTGCATATTCTATTTTACAGTCCTTTTCTCTAATCTTCATGTCCCTTTTCCTGTATACTGTTTCCTTTCTGCTTACTCCATAATGCTGATTACTCCCTCAAATTTATTTGCTTTACTGGGAGCCTGTTTTCTGGGTTCCAGTAGCATGGTTCTAATTACCTGTTGGATTCCTCAAACACATCCCCCGAACCAACATGTTAAACTTTGACCTCCTCCTCCTCTTAGCACTTTGAAAAATCCCCCTTTCTTTTACTGTTGAAGAGACACCATCCTCCACCCCCCAACTCCGACCCATACACACAAACTAAGAAACAATACTTTTCCCCAAGCACCCAAGGCAGGAGATCAGGAGTCATGAATATAGTCATCCATGGAAGCAGCCAGTTCTGAAAGAGTCATTCTAAAAGAAAAAAAAAAAAAACAATCAAATTTGTGGACGGAGAAGATCTACTCCCCAGTTTCTATGTCATAACTGTTCTGGCTCTCAAACTAAGGTCATATTCTTCCTGGCTGCTCCAGGCCATGTCTGTTCTATACAGGCCATCTCTGATAGGCTACCTTTGTTCAGAGCTCCCAACTAACTACCTAGGGCAAGAAAAAAAAAAGATTTAATAATGCTTTATAAACTTATAAGATTATAAGCATATGGTTCCACAATATACACAGCACCTAAGTTGTATCTTTACCCATAATTAACTTTCATAGTCTCATAAACTGGTAGTTTGACTATTTCTTTCCTTTTCTTTTATTTATAAAATGGAAATATTGACAAGACTAGGATAAGAGAGCTACATTTCCACACAGTGCCCACCGCCCCTGAGCTCCATATCCAATGCCCTCCCTTGATAGCTTTCCTATTCCTTATCCCTCTGGGAGTATGGACCCAGGATCATTATGGGATGCAGAAAGTAGAAGGTCTGGCTTCTGTAACTGCTTCCCCATGAATTCAAGCACTTCTACTTTCAATAACTATTTGTGTTCATTCTATCATTTTCCAGCAGGCTGATTTTAGCTCAGGGTTTGCTGTGGTTAGGATCTATTATGGCAGCCCAGGTCACATGATAAGTTAGAATCCAGTCATGAACAGGATATCCTTTCATTCCAGGACACACATACACACACACACACACATACACACACACTTTCTCCCTCCCTCCCTCTCTCTTATTCTCTCTTTCTCTCTCTCTCTAACTTGGACAATGAGACACACTTTGGATACATTAGGGCCATGGAAGAGAATCTAGAAAAGCAAGAGAATCTAGAAAACTTGTAGACAACAGTCTCTGCCAGGAATTGATTGCCACCTCCTCTAAAAGTTAGAGCCAACGTCACTGACAGAAGTAACACTATTTGTTCTATTTGCTTTTAATTAGTGATTTATTGTTAATTTACAAAATTGTAAGATAATAGGGTACAATTCCATACAGTTCTCACTGCCAGAGTTCTGTGTCTCATTCTTCCCACTGGAAACTGTAGCAGTTCTCCTAAGGTCACCTATATTGGCCGATTCTGTAACTATCAATCTTTATTTACATATTTCCCCATTTTTTTTTCAGGAGCCCTGCTTTTACTTCCTCTGTAGGTCACCCCTACACCTACTGCTACTTCCAAGTGGCTTTTCCCCCTCTTCTTTCTCAGATAAGTGAAACCATGCCTAGCTTCATCTGGTGTTTTTCAGATTCACTTCCCTTACATTGATGACATAACAATAAGATTCCTGGTGGCAAATGCTTTGAGTCCTGGAATGGAGTTACAGAGCCCTCTGGGAGTATGGACCATATTCTTTTTAGGGTGCAGAAGGTGAGAGTTCTGGCTTCTATATGGGCATTGCAGGTCAATTCACACCCCTATCCTGCTTCTATCTTTCCTTATTGCGGTAGGGCTTCGGAGAGATGAGGTTCCAGGAAGCACTGGTGAGATCATCTGTCCAGGGAAGTCAGGATGAAATCTTAGCATCAGCAACTTGGTGGATGATATACAGTAAGATGGAAAGCAGGACAAAATGTTTAATAAACAGGAACCACAAAGTAGGAATAGAGCAGATGAAAGTAGGGGCCTTAGGGTATATGGGAGCTAAAAAGTTTATTTTAGGAAGATTTCTAGGAATTTGCTTGAACTAGATAACTAACATGGGGGTAGACTAGAAATATTATCTGGGAAGATGGTGTCAGAGTTGAGAACAGAACTAAGAAGCAGGACTAGGTCAGAGAGTTGCTCACAAATTTGAAGAAAAAATATAATTGCAATTAACTGTTTACCACAAGGATCTAACCTGGGACCCATATCTATTCATATTTAACACTGGAGCCTGTACAACTTCCACATTAACTGGGCTCACAATCTATAGTCACAACTGGAAACAATCTAGGTTACACTCATTTCAGGACCAGTCTTTCTCTAATGGCAGAGTAGAATAATCCAGCCTCCCTTCAGAGAGAGGTGTCATCCCTACCATTGCTTGTTATAGTGAGGGTACAATCCTGAAGAAACCCACAAAAGGGCTTATGATGATGTTCCCAATAGATGTGACCAGTGATAGTAGAAAAGGGGATCTATTAGAAGTCTAGGCCCACATTATATATGAGGGAATCAAACAACACTAATTAAAGATGTGCTGTATGAGTTGGAGTAGGGGGCAAGGAGGTAAGAGCTGGACCTGTCATGTTCTGTTTCTGGTCTTCTTTGTGTTTTTGGTTGTTACCAGACATTTCTCTCTCTCTCTCTCTCTCTCTCTTCCTTTTCTTTCTCTCTTTCTTTCTCTTTTTCTCTCTTTCTTTCTTTCTTTCTTTCTTTCTTTTTCCTTTCTTTCTTTCTTTTTTTCTTTCTTTTCTTTTTCAGATACAAAGACACCACAGCACAGAAGCCTCCCTTAGTGCATCAGGGGCTGGAACTGAACCTGGGTTATATCTGTGACAAAGTGAATGTACTATCCAACTGCTCAATTAAGCTAACTTGTTCACCTATAATTTTCTAATAAGGTATCTCAGCACTTACTATAGACTAGGCTAAGTAAACATATTTGTATTTATGAATAGGTGGATAAAAGTTTGCTTAAATGGCTGAATGAGAGTATAAGTATATAAAAGAGACACTTTTTTTTTTCTAGACAACTATGATGGTAGCTAAAACTAAGGAATTCAAAATAGTCTGACTTTTTTTTTTTTACACCACCTGCATGATTGCTGGAGCTTGGCACCTCATGCAAGTCCATTGCTCCCAATGGGATTCATTCTCTCTCTCTCTCTCTCTCTCTCTCTCTCTCTCCTCTTTTCATGTTAAAAAGAGGGAAATTGAGATGGAAGGGGAAACAAAAAGCGTCACTGCTTCACCTT
>NC_080164.1:36436145-36665866 GCF_950295315.1 Erinaceus europaeus | reverse complement strand
GTTCAGTTAACAGACCTGAGAATCAAGTTCTTACTTTGTGAACTTTTAGGGAGAGAGAGGGAAGCTATGATTTTCCCTTATTATGTCATCAGATTCCAAAACCCCAGATTCCTACCCCCACCCCACACCAGATAACTAACCTGGATATGAACTGAAAATCTTCCTGATCACTGAGTTCTGTCATTCATGCATTTTTCAGTTTCTTAGAAGTGAGTTAGCAGCACTGCAGTCTGTGGCTAATCTGGTTTCATGGCTCACCACTTCCCTTAACACCAGAGCCTTTGCCACCACACACAGAACATAGAGGAAGTGATCTGACAACACTGAGGCTATAGCCCACTTGCTTCAGGGGAGAGTGTGAGGGTCGCTGGGAGGTTACATTTGGAATCTATCCATTTGTCAGGTACCCCTTTCTAGTCCTTGTGGGTGGTGGGGGCAGGGGGATGAGGCAAGAAACCTGGGTAGACAGAACTCCCAAGTTTCAGGCTGACTTGTCAGTTATGGTAAATCAAATTAAGGTAGAGCATAAATATAGGCTTTCTTTTCCAAATCCCAACCCTCACTGGCCGCACAAGCCAAAACAAGATGAGGATTTTTCTTCTTCCTCTTTGACAAGGCAAAACTTCTTTAGTAGAGATTTTGTTCACCTTTTGGTATGTGCACACACCCAAAGCAGTCCGTTTTCTCAATGAATTTGTGTCTTTCCCCTGATTGTTACAAGAGCAAGTCTTTTTTTTCTTTTTTCATTTTTTTTTAGAAAATACTGCTTTCATATTTATCATTGTCAACAAAGCACATAGTTCTTTTTCTTTTTTATTTCTCAAATCCAAATATACACTTGAGTGTCAGATCCCATTATTAACGATACAAGAAATAATTCACCCTTTCAAAATTAACTTCTTATGATGTCGTCTTTGAAACACTGGGCATGTTTTCACTGATTTGATCACAGTTAATGAAGATCTTCTCTAGGTCAAGTCTCAGAGTAGGGATTGTTTTCTGCTGTCTTATCTCTTAAACTTGCAAAGAGGACTGGGGCTATTGCTGGATCCATTGCACACAGGGTTACCAAACCTTCTTCTCTTCCAGCCAACTCTTCTCTGTTAGATCCACCTATGCATGGCATGTTTCAGGTACTCATATGTTGTATGTTTCATATTGGTTTGGTCTCCTTCCCCCCACCTCTGGGAGAAATTGTTTTGGCCCTTGCTAGTTTCATGCCTCACTTTCTCCCCACCCCCTATGCTACGTTTGGGAGTTCTTGGCGCGGTGGCCTGAGGAGATGGAGGACAGATCTGTGTGGTGATTAGTTTAAGGGTCTCTCTCTGCCGCCAGAGGAGAAAGACAGGAGAGCACGTTTGCCCGCTCATGAATAAAGCTTCTCTGCCCAGCCGTGTGTCTCTGGTCATCTCTGTCTACTGCTGCGAAGCTAGCCTGGCCTGCTGGAGCCCCGAACTCTAATGACAAATGGTGCCCAATGTGGGGCATGAACCCACGACCCTGAGATTAAGAGTCTCATGCTCTACCAACTGAGCTAGCCAGGCTCATGTTCTTATTTGCTGTCTGCAGAATTCCTGGGCCTAAATGTTCTAGAAAGTATGATAGAACACTATTTCTACCAACTTTATTTGGTCTCTTTGTTAATAAAATCATTTCTTAAGCAACTCAAAACATTCTATAAGTATCTATCCCATTTTAAGTACCTTAAAATGTCCTATGTGCACATAGGTAATATTGCATAGTTTCTGGTCTTCAGTGGAGATAAATGGTTCTGAATATCTCTTCACAAGATTCTTGTCATTTATCACCTTATCTCTCACCTCATAGCCTCATGAAAAGTTTTCATAAGAGATGCTTGTTATTGTGAGTAGTGAGACAGTGTGTTGGGGCAATAAATAACAGCATCACAAAAGAGACTGTTGTGAGAGATCCTGCAAGAGTGACCTCACCTAAACATGGAAAGAAGTTTAAGTTTCAGAAAGACTTGGAGGTGCTCAGAAGCCCCAACCTAGAGAACAAGAGCCAGGGATGGGGGGCAGTCTTGGGATCTCCCTCTCTCAGCCCCTCCCCCCCCCCATACTTTATGAAGTAGGCAGAGGAGAGAGGAGGAATTTCTAATGACCAGTGAAGAACATGGTTTGAGAAAAAAAACATGTCTGTGAGCAGCAGCCCAGTTGTGGGCTGTGGATGGGACAGTAGACTCTGCAGCAGAAAGTCCAGGCTCTAGGATCTGCAGCATTTCTCAGTGTTGGGACCTGGGCCACATCAGCAAATCCTTCTGGGACTCAACTTTCTCTCTGGACAAAGTGCTTCATACTTATTCCTGTCCTCTGAGATTTGGGTGGAGTATTTCAAGATGAGATGCTGGAGAAGTGCTATCCAGAAACGTTGAGGTCATACGTGCACACTGAACTCTGAGGCCTGGTGGGATGATGACTAGGTATTTGTCAGCTGCTTGTATTATTAGATAGCTGCCCTCAGGATTGGGTAGATACAGAAACCAGATTACCAATGGAGGTGGGCTGAAGTGAAAGTTAAGGAGATGGAGGAAATAGGGAAATTCCATTTCTTCATATGATTTATTCAAGTAAATTTGTTTATAGTTTTTTACCCTTAGATTTTTTTTTAATCTAAATAATCTTCCACATTTTCCTAGAGTTAGTTGGCTATGGCATCTATAAAAGAAGTTGTTTTAAACTGGATAAAACGCACAGGTTACAGTTTGCAAACATCCAACTCAAGTCCTCAGTCCTTACTTATACAAAATGAACTTTAAGAGCAGTAAAGCAGTGATGCCAGCATCTCTCGTTCATGCTCCACCACATGTGGGTGAAAACACGGCCACAGAAAATAGTCAAGCTGTGTAGGCCCTGAGTCCTAGTAATAACCCTGGTGGCAAAATACTACTACTACTAATAATCGTAATAATTATTGTTACTTTCAAAGTCTTTCTTTGTAGACTTCTTTTTAGCAGAATGCCTGGACTCCATCAGGTACCACTTCAAACATTATCTTGTGATATTTTGGAAACACCACCAAATGGACAGTTTAGGCACCAGATTCAATTCCTAGCACCACTATAAGCCAGAGTTGAGCAGTATTCTAAAAAAAAAAAAAAAAAAGAGAAAAAAAAGTCTTTGTGGCTCTGGGAACAGGAGCTCCATAAGATAAATGGATGTCTCTGGTCACAGAGAAGCTCACTGGATGACTATGGCCTGATTTTATTGGTGTCAAGTCTCAACCATTTACTAGCTGTTTGACCCTGAACAAGTTCCTTTAACTTCCTGACCTTCCCTACACAATAAGACTAAAGATACCTTGCTAGCACTCTGACCCTGAAAGTCACATGGAAAAAAAAAAAAAAAAGCCAGCAGCAAATGCAGGGCTGTTTGTGGAATCCATAGGGACTGGGGATTGATTTTCCTAGCTTTTCTCCTTTCCCAGAAGGTGGAGAGGAACAAGTACTTTGTCTCCCCATGAGAGAGTTACATTTGAATTCTGAACCCTCCTCACCTTAGATTAACCTTAAAATGATTCAAATGCAGAAAATTAGCATTTTTTGAGTAAACTTTCTTAACACACCTGAAAAATAAAACATCAGCACAATAAAGGCAAAGCACAAAGGGATAGCTTTAAAGGCAGTGAATATACCCCTAGATTCCATGAAAAAAAAAAGAGAGAGAGAATTTCAAAGAAATAAGTATTTTTATGGAAAGTGACCTGACCCGCCCTCCGGAAAGTTCAAAAGCCAAGTGTTTCTGGAGAAACAATCTGGGTGGGGGTAGCAGTGAATATCAAAATGCCTAATTGTCACTAGCTCCTTAAGGCTTGGAAGGTAGACCTGGAAGCTGACAGGTAAACATCTAAATTCCAGAGGCCTCTCACTGAAGAGTAAAACAGCTTTGGCAGGGACATAAAGTTGGAAATGCCTTCGTTTGCCAAATAAGGGAGTTAAGAAGCTTCAATAAACACAACTCTATCAGGGCTAGATAGTGGAATACCTGGCAGAGTGCACACTTAAATTTGCTTGGGGACCAGATTTTAAATTCTTTGACCATAGTGCTTCAGACCTCTGTCTCTTAGAAAAGAAAGGAGGGGGGCGGGGGAGATGGCTGCCAGAAACTGTGGCATTGTTCTGTGGGCACCAAGCCAAGTCCCAGCAAAAACCCCGTTGGCAAGGAAAAAAAAAGTAATTTTCATAAACAAAAAAAAAGATTTTAATGCAGAAAGATAGAAGAGTAAAGATCTGTCATGTAGAATAGGATACATTCTGTTTTAGGAAAAACTTACTGTGCCACTCTCTATAGTTGCTGAATATAAGGAAAATGTCCCTTTGTGAGGTAATCTGCACTTTAGAAAGGAGGTGGAGTTGCTTGGAAATCTCCTTCCAGGTGTTCTTGAAATAATTACTGATGTTCAAAGTTGGCACTCAGGAACCATATTACAATTTAAAAAAAAAACAACAAAAAACTTTACCTCTCCTATGCCCCTTTTCTGCTAAGTAAGATCTCTTAGAGGAAAGGTGAAAAGGCATCTTAGCCTGACCAGGCTGAACAGTTTCCCAGACACTTTCAGTGCTAAAGTAGAATAAGATAATCCCAGGTTGACAGACATCATGGTGGATTATCTGAATTTGTTAAATCCAGAGAGTCAGAGTGTTCCTATGAGGCAGTCCTGCCCTGGAGAGTTAGGCCTAGAATGAAAATTACACTCTCTCTCTACTTGCCTTGATACTTATCTACCAGTCCAATCCTCAGACATATTATATTCTTCAGATATTTTTTAATTAGTGCTAACTATGAGTTAAACATTGTGAGCTGGCCATAGGTATCAGTAAGTCTGTTCTGTATAAAACAAAGGATTACTGCTAACCTCTAAATCCAGGCACCTATTTAAAAAAGTTCAAGCTTGAGTATGAAATCCATACATGAATACATTTTTTCGTAAATTAAAAAATTATTTATTTATTTTCCCTTTTGTTGCCCTTGTTTTTATTGTTGTAGTTATTATTGTTGTTGTTATTGATGTTGTCCTTGTTGGATAGGACAGAGAGAAATGGAGAGAGGAGGGGAAGGCAGAGAGGGGGAGAGAAAGATAGACACCTGCAGACCTGCTTCACCGCCTGTGAAGCGACTGCCCTGCAGGTGGGGAGCTGGGGGCTCGAACCTGGACCTTTATGAAGGTCCTTGCGCTTTACACCACATGCGCCTAGCCTGCTGCGGTACATCCCCCTCCCCTGACTCCATTTTTTTTTTTCTTATGTATTGCATAGAGACAGAGAAAAATGGAGAGGAAAGAGGAAGAGAAAGGAGAACCCATGCAGTACTGCTTTCCTGCTTGTGAAGCTTTCCCCCTGTAGGTGTGGACCAGTGGCTTGAACCTGGGCCCTTCAGCATTGTAACACATGTGCTCAACCAGGTACACCACTACTTTCTTGTTTTCATGAATATAGATATCTTATGTTATTTTTCTTAGATCTAGTTTTATTCTAGGTAGATGAATGTCTAGAATAAATAATATTTATTTATTAATAATATTTATTAGTCACACAATAATTTGGACTGATTCCACTTAAGGTTATAGCCTTTACCCTTAATCCTCCCCACTACCAGAATATACCTAGCTCATGAACTCTCCCCTTTTATCAGTAATCTGTCCTTCTCCCTCTTCAATGATAACACGTCCTCCTAAATCTTCAATAGCAGCTAAGGACCTAATTTTCAGTTTTTTTAAATTTTAAATTAAAAAAATATTTATTTCCTTTTGTTGCCCTTGTTTTATTGTTGTAGTTATTATTGTTGTTGTGATTGATGTCATCATTGTTGGATAGGACAGAGAGAAATGGAGAGACGAGGGGAAGACAGAGAGGGGGAAAGAAAGATAGACACCGGCAGACCTGCTTCACTGCTTGTGAAGTGACTCCCCTGCAGGTAGGTAGCTGGGGGCTCGAACCAGGATCCTTAAGCCGGTCCTTATGCTTTGCGGCACTTGCTCTTAACCCATTGCACTACTGCTCGACTCCCCTAATTTTGAGTTTTACTAGAGAAAATGAAGTTACCACAAAAACATCATCTACTCCTGCATGGGTTGGGTCTCTCTGCCTTCTTAGTGTATTCAATCACAAAGCCAAAGCTATCCTTTTCTGCTACCCCCAGAATTTCACTTTGGACATTGTTTCCCTAAGCCCTGGACAATTCGTTTTACTTTTTCTACTGAAGCCATCTCTTCTGTCCATAAACATGCTCTTATTTTCTCTTCTTTAACAGAAAAATCAAGATGGCCATAATGACAGTAATAAGTAAACCAAAGTTACCTTTTCCTAGGGTCCTTTGCTGATCATTCAACAGTGGCAGAACCTAAAATTCTGCATTCAATCTCTTCTCCATTTTTCGACCTGTTTATTGGCAATTTCATCTGAGTCCAGCTCTATAAATACCATCTATTTGTTGCCAACACCCAATTTACATTGCTTGCTTCAGTCTTTCCTCTAGAATCCAAGAGGACCACCTTTTCTCATTCAATCCATTGGAAGTTCCATTAGATATACTTTCATATATATATATTCCCTTTTGTTGCCGTTGCTGTTGTTGTTATTGATGTTGTCGTTGTTAGATAGGACAGAGAGAAATGGAGAGAGGAGAGGAAGACAGAGAGGGGGAGAAAAACACACCTGTAGACCTGCTTCACCACTTGTGAAGTGACTCCTCTGCAGGTGGGGAGCCTGGGGCTGGAACCGGGATCCTTAAGCTGGTCCTTGCACTTCGCGCCACGTGCACTTAACCTGCTGCACTACCACCATTAGATATACTTTCCAAACGCATTTTAGATTTTCAGATATTATCATCTGGTCAAAGTCAACTATAACCCTGGAATCTCTGGACTAATCTCAAATTCAATATAGGAAGCATCAAAAGTAAGATCCAGGTTGTACCAATTAAGTCACTCTTCTCTTTGGAATCTTCTCCTTCCCCATGTCCACAGTGTTTTCAGTTCCCATCCTTCCTCCTTCACACTTTGTTACAGTTCTAATTTCACATCTTAGATCCTGCTCTCACGTTGAAGGTTTTGGCCTCACTTGCCTCCTTGTGTGATTATGAGTGTACCAGTTACATGAGCATTGGGACATTATTTTTTTTGCCTCCAGGGTTATCAATGATGCCTGCACTATGAATCCACTGCTCCTGGTGGCCATCTTTTCCCAATTTTGCTGTTGTTGGATAGGATAGAGAGAAATTGAGAAAAGAGGGGAAGACAGAGGGAGAGAAAGACACCTGCAGACCTTCTTCACTGCTTGTGAAGTGATACCTCTGCTGTAGGGAGCCAGGGCTTCCAGTGGGGATCCTTGTGCCGGTCTGGCCCAGTCCTTGTGCTTCATACTGTGAGTGTTTAACACAGTACACTACTGCCCAGTCCCCAAGCTTTGGGTCTTTAATGCCCAACCTTCTGCTTGGGCTCACTCTCCACATTTCTATGTACCCCATCTCTCTTTAGGTCTGTTTTTTTTTTTTTTTGTCACCAGCATTATCCCTGGGGCTTGTGCCTGCACACTGCACAGATGTACTGTTCCCAGTGACTTTTTTTTTGTTTTTCTGATTCTTCTGATCCTCCTCCCCATCTCCCTCCCCACTCCCTTCCCCCTTCTTTTCCTCTGCTTCCTCCTCCTCCTCCTCCTCCTCCTCCTCCTCCTCCTCCTCTTCCTCTTCATCCAGGGTTATTGCTGGAGCTTGGTCCAGTACTAAGAATCCACTTCTCCTGGCAGCCATTATTACTTTTTAAATAGAACAGACAGAAATTGAGAGGGAGAAAGATAGATAGCTGCAGACCCACCTCACTGCTTGTGAAGTGACCCCGCCCCCTTCAGGCGGGGAACCAGGGCCTCTAGCCAGGATCCTTGCACAAGACCTTGCACTTCATACATACTAAGTGTGCTCAACCCGGTGCACCATCACTTGCCCCCCCCCCCTTTTTCTTTCTTCTTGATATAGGCTGAGAGATAGAAAGGGAGGGAGAGAGAAAGACAGAAAGAAGGAGAAACACCTACAACACTGCTCTGACACCTACAGTACTACTCTTAAAGTCTTGGTCATATAAGTGCACAGAGAGTAGTGATTATCACTGTCTCTAGGGGAGGAACTTCTTTTGCTTGAACATTAAAATCCTTTTCACGTTTTTACTTATTTATTTTTTTGCTTGAAACATCTCTGAAGCTCCCAATTTCCCCCAAATTGGACTTGAAATTTCTTTGCAAATATGAAATCTTTTTCTAAATTAATTTTTAAATATTTATTTATTTATTTATTCCCTTTTGTTGCCCTGGTTGTTTTATTGTTGAAGTTCTTACTGTTGTTATTGATGTCATTGTTGTTGGGTAGGACAGAGAGAAATGGAGAGAGTAGGGGAACACAGAGAGGGGGAGAGAAATATGAGACACCTGAAGACCTGCTTCACCGCCTGTAAAGCGATTCCCCTGCAGGTGGAGAGCCAGGGGCTCGAACCAGGATCCTTAAGCCGGTCCTTGCGCTTTGCGCCACCTGCACTTAACCCTCTGCACTACTGCATGACTCCCGCAAATATGAAATCTTTAAGCTGACTTCCAAGGTGCACTGCCAAGTTGAAAACCAAATAATTGGTACACTTTATCTTTAGAAAAATTTACAACAAAGAGAAAATTTTGAGATTTTTCCCCCCTTAACATTTTAAGATAATTTTATTAGAAAATGCAGATTTTTTTTTAAATCAAAAGACTTCTATTCATAGAATGAGAGTCATAAGTGAATGGACTGTAGAAGACATTCACCATAACTCCCTCCTGAAGAGAAGATGCCGGTCTACTTTTGAAGATGAAACTTGTCACCAGGGGTAGAATTCTTTTTTAAATTTATTTTATTTATTCCCTTTTGTTGCCCTTGTTGTTTCATTGTTGTAGTTTTTATTGTTGTTGTCGTTGTTGGATAGGACAGAGAGAAATGGAGAGAGGGAGGGGAAGACAGAGAGGAGGAGAGAAAGATAGACACCTGCAGACCTGCTTCACCACCTGTGAAGCGACTCCCCTGCAGGTGGGGAGCCGGGGTTCAAACCGGGATCCTTATGCCAGTCCTTGTGCTTTGCGCCACCTGCGCTTAACCCGCTGTGCTACAGCCCGACTCCCCCAGGGGTAGAATTTTCTCTGACACACTCCATACATCTTCCCCAATGACTGAGTTTACATTTCAATGAAGACCATTGGGTGACATTAATGCCAATTGCATGGTGAAGGGTGGATTCTATTTGACTGGCAATGTCTAGAGAGCAGTGATAACCACACACAGGGGGTCCCAGTAATCAGCTGATTCAAAATTTTCTCTACCATTTACTTGTATTCAGACTTTTGATAGGGTATATGATTTCTTTGCAGAGTAGGAATAATATATTTTTCATCTGAATTTTTCATCTGAGCAGTGATAACCACACACAGGGGGTCCCAGTAATCAGCTGATTCAAAATTTTCTCTACCATTTACTTGTATTCAGACTTTTGATAGGGTATACGATTTCTTTGCAGAGTAGGAATAATATATTTTTCATCTGAAATTTGATTATTTTTAAAAAATTGATTTAATATTGCTTTACAATAGTGTGTGCCTGTGTGTGTGTATGAGAGAGAGAGAGAGAGAGAGAGGTGCACTGTGTCCACTACCAAAGCTGGAATACCAATGCCAGTGAGGTTTCAGGTAGCAGTTATGATGTTCCTTGTTGAGTGGTGAAATGTGTCTATTGTTCCTCTTGAAGAAGTAGCTATCCTAAGAATGGTTGTTTTAAACTCTAGAATCTGACTTTTATACAACAGCTATTTTTTCCTAGGTCTTGACCATAAAAAAAGTGTTTATGCATCCTGATGACTCCTATTCGAATAGTTAAACTTTTAATCTCCAAAAGGGATTTGGTGGTGAATTTTGACCTGTATACACTCACCCACCAGACATCCAGGATTGTCTTTGTGGAAAGTTCTTTCTGAGAACTATAGGGTCATATGATACCATAGACTTGAATTTCACTCCTGTGAAGATGACTCCAGAAATGAGTCACAGGGCCAAGTGGTGGTACATCTGGTAGAGTGCACATGTTATAATGCACAGGGGCAATGGCTCATGCCTCCAAGTCCCCACTTGTAGGAGGGAAAGTTCAAGAGCTGTGAAGCAGAGGTGCAGGCATCTATTTTCTCTCTATCTTTCTAACTTCTCCTTCCTTTTTGATTTCTCTTAGTTGCTATCCTAAATAAATAAATACTGATAAAAAAATAGTCTCACCACTGCAATAGGTCTAGGAGTGAAGCATTCAGTAACTCGTGTAAAAATAATTCTTTATCTGAGATAACAGGAGAGGCTTCTAAACATGGTAGCAAGTCAGAGGGATATTGGAGGAGTGAGACTGGAACATATGGTGACTGGGAATAAGGTTTTTCTGCAGGAAAAGGCAGTGTTAACATGCTTCAGGAATAGAAGAGTATTCTGAAACTATCATTACAACATCACTTTTTTAGTCATAATAATATATGGTACAGAATTTACCATTTTGACCGATTTAAATGTAAGTTTCTGAGATAGTACATTCTTTACACTTCACATTGTACAACCATCACATCATCTATTTTCAGAATTTTTTTTTTTATTTTGCAAAACTGAAATTCTCTACTTTTTTCTCTTTTTTATTTTTTATTTAAGAAAGGAGACATTAACAAAACCATAGAATAAGAGGGGTACAATTCCGCACAATTCCCATAACCCGATCTCCATATCCCATCCCCTCCTCTGATAGCCTTCCCATTCTCTGTCTCTCTGGGAGTATGGATCCAGGGTCGTTGTGGGTTGCAGAGGGTGGAAGGTCTGGCTTCTGTAATTGCTTCCCTGCTGAACATAGGCATTGACTGGTCGATCCATACTCCCAGTCTGCCTCTCTCTTTCCATAGTAGGGTGGGGCTCTGAGGAAGCGGAGCTCCAGTACACATTGATGGGGCAGTCTGTCCAGGGAAGTCTGGTCAGCATCTCTACTTTTTAAAAGAAAAATGTTCCATTTCCCCTTCCACTTACTTCAGCCCTGTCTACTTTCTGTCTCTGTGAATTGGTCATGCTGGGAACCTCATACAGATGGAATCACTAACCCTTAAGTGCTTGGAGTACTTCACTTAGCATAATGCCCCCAAGGTTTATCTGTATTGTTCCTTAGCAGAATCCATTTTGTTAAAGTTAAATAATATTTCATTGTTTTAACAGACTGATTTGATTTAACTATTTGTCTGGGTATAGACACTTAAGTTACTTCACTTTGACTGCTGTGAATGATGTTGTTATTACTAAGACTTTGCGGCTAATTGATCTACCAGAAGATAGACGTCAAGAGGGCACATCTGGTGATTGTATTGTTACTACTGAGCTCCCACAGTCTTCAACCTGCTGGCATCAATGTTCAGTTGGTAGGTGCCCAGGGTCCTTGAAATCACCACTTTGGTCTCAACCATTATCAGGTGCAGCAAAGAATGGAAAACCATGCCTTCTTACTTTCAGGCTTTTTGACTTAGATCAGGTCACATTACTTCAATGAATTCTGTGTTCTGCAGAATCTAGTATCCACTTGCTAGAATATTGTGTAAGAACTGACATATTCAACTAATGTTAATAACTTGAAATACTTAAAATGTAGCTGTTAGCACTGTAGCATGTGTCAGAAAATAATTTCTAGATGGTGAAAGTTATTTTTATTGCTGCATAGTGTAATTAAAACAAACTATGAACTCCTAGACAACCCACTGTCTTCCTGCCAGCTATTTCCGTAATCTAGGTGTCACTAGTATTCCATGTCTCAGTTTCCTCTTTTGTGAATCCTGAATGGGTGCTTTTCCCCTGCCTGACTCACAGGGCCAGTATGATGGCAATTATTGAGAAATTAGCAAGAGGTAAGATTGTCATACAGGTTGCTTCTGTAGATAGTACTTAGTTTGTTAGCAAAGGTGAAGTTTATCAGATTGTTGGAAGCAAAATATTCGAAAAAATAATCCTTTTGTTTTACAGTGCTATTGTTTTCTTCAGACTAGCTTCTCAGTAGCTTCTCAGAAGCTGGAATGAGAGCTTCAGGCTAAGAAAAAAAAAAAAGCCATCAAGTTATCAAGTACCTTTCAAGTTGAGGCAGCTCCTGAGCAGCCCAGAACAAGTTCGTTTGGGAAAGAAACATCAGGGTTTCTTCCTTGCAGGGCAAACATTCTCTCATCAATCCTGCCTGGACCTGGTTGGCTTTATTAGGGCTGTTAAATGACAAAACCACCCTGGCCCTGAACACCAGCAATAATGGAGCAATCCAAGGAGGTGATAGAGTAACTGTGCTATTTGGCCGGAAGGAAGGAAAGACACATTAATGTTTATCAGATGCTTCCTACCTGCCTCCCTGAAAGTTGACTCAAGTGGAGCTCCTAAGCAAAGATTTTGAAGGAGGAATCTCTCCAGGGGACATGACCCATCTGGAGTAGGAGAGGACACCTCATTTTTCAGATTCCAAAATTAACCACTGAGTACTTGGAATTGGTTACTTGTATTGATGAAAAAGACAGGATTTATTAGCAACTGGAGTTATATATGAAGATAAGGAATGTAATTTTGCAGGGTAAAAATAAGAACAGAGGGGACAGAAATTCCTGACTCCTGCTTTATCCGTGCTGGACACAGAAGTGTCTCTGAAGCTTGATTTCCAACATACATGAGGTTACTGCTCTCAGCTGCTCCTGGTTTTGTTCAGACAGTGACAGTCATGCAATCCTTGGATTTCCCTTTTGTCTTAGCTAACAGTAATGCAAGACATGAATCTAGAAGAAGGGAGGAAATAATTTTGTGGGAAGGAATTGGAGTATTCTTCTCAAGGATGGAAGACTTACTAAGAGTTTAAAGGATGACCAAGAGTTTGTCAGTCAGGCAGGTTGCTGGTATTAAGGTAAGTGGTTTCATGGGTAAGGATGTTCAAGGGACATTATGGAAGTACAATACACAGGTGTTTCTGCCAAAAGCCAGAGTTTATTGAGTTGCCAATTTGTCTTATTATCCTTGCTGTCCATTGATTTGAAATAGTGAGATTAGCCTCTCTTTCCTCTTTCCCCCCCAACCCGCTCTGTGCTTTGTGCTGAAGTTTCCCACAAAGAAACAGGGGTCTCTGAATCAAAAATGTCTCAGGCAACACTGAGTCTTAACTCTAAGGTAAGACTTCCGAGTGCAGTAGAAATGGAGAAATTAGTTATTCTTTTTTTAATTGCCTCCAGGATCATCACTGGTGTTTGGTGCCAGCACTAAGATTCCACTGTTCCCGATGGCCATTTCCCCCTCATTTTTTCCCTGTCAGTTTTATTTGACAGCACAGGGAGAAACTGACAGGGAAGAGGAGATAAAGAAGGAGAGATAGTGAGAAACACCTGCAGACCTGCTTCATCACTTGCGAAGATTTTCCCCCTGCAGGTGGGGGCAGCCAGAGCTCGAGTGCTTGTGTTTGGTAGGAGTAAGTTTTGACCCCTCATAGACCAGTGAGGAGTGATGGTGTGGAAAATATACCAGTAGAAGAAGATGCTGGGGTGGTGAATAAAGATGACTGTTGATGGACACGGGATCTGGTAGTCAGTTCTTGGGAAAATAGAAAGAACACCTCTGAGCTCAAAACCAGCACTGAGTTTGGAAATCAGTAGTTACATCAAATCTCACAAAGGCCTGGACTTTGGAAAGAAGCCCTAACAATTCCCGAGGTGAATGTTTTGGTTGGACTGGCAAGTGGGACTCAGAAGATAGGATATTCTTTACTATGACTACCACTACTGCAGCTATTATTTAAGAAGTACTTGATCTCTGATGGTTATTGCTCTGTTTCTATACACTGACCCATTTCATCCCTGAAACATCCCATGAGGTAAATACCAGTACTATCTTATTCTTCAAGTGAGATGAAGTTGTTGTCTCAAGACCACATAGATTTAAAGTGGCATAACTGCTATCTAAAGTCATATTTCCTTTCCTTCCTTCCTTCTTTTTTTCCTCCCTTCTTTTCTTCCTTCCTTCTCTCCTTCCTTCCTTCCTTCCTTCCTCCCTCCCTCCCTCCCTCCCTCCTTCCTTCCTTCCTTCCTTCCTTCCTTCCTTTCTTCCTTCCTTCCTTCTTTTTTTTACCAGAGCATCTGCTTAACTCTGGCTTATGGTAGTGCTGGGGATTGAAACTGGAACTTTTGGAGCCTCAGGCATGAAAGACATTTTATATAACAGCTATGCTGTCTCCCCAGCCCCACATTCATTTTCATTAGAATGTACTTGAACTATGACAGAAGACATTTCAGGGAGTATAACATTCTGTTCTGCATATATGTCCTTGTCATAGACCATGAAGACTGTTCCTGCCTTTGTGGGTGCATTACATTGTATCTCACCACCAACTGTTGTGAAGCAATCTAAGATTTTTTTTTTCTTTGTGTGGTTAACAGGCTGATGTGGAGAAGATGAAAGTTATGCAGCTTTGTGAGGGAAATACAAACCACTTCTTATTGTTTCAGGTGAAGGGAAGGAACATATTTTGGCTAAAGGTATTTTGTCAGAGAAATAGCTTTGGTGAATTTTAGTATTTCATGAGTTTGGGGGCCCTATTTCATGTACATTTATCATCACCATCATCATTTATTCATCCAAGCACCCACCCGTCCTTGAAGTTATTTAATTATTTGGTAAGCATTTATTGAGCATGTGCTATACAAAGGCTCTGGTGTGTGATATAGATGAAGCTATCTGAGATACAATTTACTGTGACACAGGAAAATTACTTTCTAGAAGCCTATGTGTGCTTTGGGAAAGCTGATACCAGGGGTGTGAGCTCTAATGCAGCTTTCACCATTAACAACCATTGATCTCACACCATGCAAGCTCGGATCCAATTTCTTTATCCAGGAAATAAGAAGACTGCCCTCAAGTCCCAGGAGAACCTGGTGGCAGTGTCCTCTGTTGAACACACACACATTACCATGGAGAGGACTCAGATTTAAGCCCTCAATCTTCATCTGTTTATGTGTGTGTAGTTTTATAAGCAGTGGAACAGTGTTGCAGGTGTTTCTTTCTCTCACTTTCCCTCTCCCATTCTCTGTCTCCCTTTTCTATTTCCCTCTGTCTTTATAAGAAAAAAAAAAAAAAAACACTGGGAGTGGTGGTAGAGTGGTTGTGCAGGCTCTTGAGCCCCAGTGATCATCCTGGTAGTAAAAATTAATTAACTAATTAATTCTGTAAGAAATCCATAGACTTTTTTTTTTCCTCCAGGGTTATTGCTGGGCTGGGTGCCTGCACCATGAATCCACCGCTCCTGGAGGCCATTTTCCCCCCTTTTTGTTGCCCTAGTTGTTGCAGCCTCATTGCGGTTATTATTGCCATTGTTGACGTTGCTTTGTTGTTGGTTAGGACAGAGAGAAATGGAGAGAGGAGGGGAAGACAGAGAGAGAGGGGAGAGAAAGGTAGACACCTGCAGACCATCTTCACTGCCCGTGAAGCGACTCCCCTGCAGGTGGGGAGCCGGGGGCTCGAACCGGTATCCTTATGCCGTCCCTGCTTTGCGCCGCACCACGTGCACTTAACCCACTGCGCCACCGCCTGACTCCCTAACCGTAGAGTTTTTAAAAAACATTTTGCTCATTTATTATTGTGAAAGGCAGAGAGAGAGAGAGAGAGAGAGAGAGAGAGAGAGAGAAGAGAGAGAGAATTGAACTTGGGATCTTATGTTTGAAAATCCACTGATTTATCCACTGTACCACTTTCCTGACCACAAGAACTCCATAGACTTGTCAGACTCAGTAATATATAGAGACAAGAAATCAAAAGGCTCAGATTTTGGAACACCCAACTCTACTCATAAGTCAGTATGGAAATCTAGATCTGTTTATAAGGGGTGTAGCAACTTGGCCTCTGCAAAGTGGGCAGTTTGTTAACTCGTGAAATATTTAATGAGCTGAACCATGAAATGCCTATCATGTGCACAGGCTAGCAGAAAGGACAGTCTGGGTGTGTCCCTGTCTCCACACTTCTGATTTGCTTTTTTTTTTTTGGGGGGGGGGTTCTCTCTGCAAAGTGCCACCTAGGGTTGGTGGCCAAGAGGGAGCTGTCATCACTACTGTTGTAAACCGTCCTCATGAAGGTTGTTCCATCTTCTTCCTGGACTGTGTTGCAATCTATCAATGTGTGGACAGAGGACACCCAGCCTGGAGCAGCTTATAAAAGTCAGTCCTCCTTCCTTTCTTTGGGCAGACTCCACCCAACTTCTTAGCCCAGTGCAAGAGAGGCATTGGGGAAGCTTCCTCAGAAAGCATGTGAGATTTATGTACTCCCGATGAAAGAGCCTCATAAAAACACAACCTCAGGCAGCAGGCACCAGGGACACTGGAGTGTCTTTATTCAGCAAGGCTATAAAATGCTGATACAAGAGAAAACAGCTCTGTCAGACTTAATCTGGCAATCATTTATATTTACAGTACCATATCTCTCCCTTTCTTTCATCCTCGACTTAACTATGTTTTCTTTTGGCTCTCAAAAGTAACTTTTAAGCCTTGAAATTACAAATGGAAAGACTGGGAAATAAGATTGAAGAGACAACTAAAATCTTTTACAGCAAACTATAAAAAGGCCATACAAGCCTATATAATATTACTTTTAAAAAAAATTATTAATAGGTTTTAGGAAGAGACTCTGATTGAGATGTAACATCCTGTATCTGAGGGTGTTTTAAGATGAGAGAAATCCAAACAGGAAGTACACATCTTCTCATCATAATCAATCACCCTCTAAATTGCAATGCAAAACAATCCATATTAAGTCTTTTTATCTTAGCTCATGCAAGAGATTTAACCTTTCCATTCTAGAAGATAGAGGCAATTTATCTAGAGTCAGCAAAGATAACAGGCAAAATGATGTTGATTTTTTTTAACTCCACCCACAGAACAGAGCCACAGTTTGAATCCAGCTCTCCGGACACCTGCCTAGGATTTACTTAATTGCAAAAAATTTGCATGGAGACCTGTTTGTTGAAGATATTTGGCAAGACTAGGTTGGGGTAACTGCCCCAGGTCAGAGTACAGGCACTCAGACATGTTAAATTACACAATTATGAATTTATTTAGGAGATTAAAATAATAAACAAAGACTCACCTTATTATCAGGTGTCTGACATTAGTTTTTCTAAGCACACATTCTGATATTACTTATTAGTAACAAATACTGTTTAAGATACACATAGAACTGGAGTGTCATCAAAACAGATTTTTATTTCAACATGAGTGTATTTTGATCTCATGCATCTTGAATGTTTGTTTAGGGTATTTTCTGGAAAATTATGTCTGTCCTAGGTGATTTTGGACTAAGATGATTGAACCTCCTTGGGAAGTAGCCTGGAGTCATGCAACCTTGATCACCATGAAGGTTATAACACATGAGCTGAGCCATTGATTAGTCAGTTTATGGCCTGTGTTAGGTTATTTAGGGCAGAATTTTTTGGAATTAAGTAAATCCTGGGCAAGAGTCAGGAGACCTGGACTCAAATTGTGGCTCTGTTAAGTTCTCTCTAGAGCTGTGTGTTAGTGAAACTTTCTTATCCTCCTGACCATGGCAGAGTTAAAACAGTATGCATACTCAACTAGGAACTTAATGGGTCTACAAGACAATGCATTTGTAGGTCGTGTGACCTCTAAGATGCAATATGTGAATTTCACGAATTTGTCCCTTGGAGGGTCCAATCCCATCAACCATCTTTCATACATTGATTCAATAAATACCTATCTTGTGAGAACTGGTAGTCCTATAGAGAATAAACCACACAAAACCCTTGCTCTTTGGAGTTTATACACAAAGGCAAGGCATAAAATAGAAAAATACAGGTTTGAATGTACGGAGAGGACTGGGGAAACTGAAAATTAGGGCAAGACACTTGCATGGGAGAGGCTGGAGGCTGAATCTCCTAGGTACCACCAGTAGTCAGAGTCGAATAATTCTCTGTATGAAAAATAAAATCAAAATTAAAGTACAGAAAATTATCACACAATGCTGAGGAATATTGGGGGTGGGGGCTAAAGCAAGAGGAAAATTTGGAAGGATCTAGGAGAGAGAGAGGCCTGTGGCTTTCCATTATGGCCATGAATAACTTGTGGAAACCTTTGAGCAAAGACCAGTGTGAGTTTCAGCCTGAGTCTAACATAACTTAGAACTTAGGTAGATACGAATACCTAACTGTGGTGATAAACTGGCTACTTAAAATACTAAAGTTGTGTGTGTGTGTGTGTGTGTGTGTGTGCGCACGCGCGCAAATGGTTGGGAGTGAGAGGGAGAGGGAGAGAGAGGGAGAGTGAGGAAGGAGAAGGAGGGAATTGTTTCTAAGAGCAAGAGGCAAGTGTGTAGTTTTTATCTTAGATAGAGGTCAGTGTGCTCTTTTTGCTCTCAGACACCTGGCCTGTGGTAAGGGTTAAGCCACTAAAGAAGTGGTAATATGGCTGCTCTTCCAAGTCAAGTAATGGTGACTCTGATTCTCTGGGCCTCATAAAACAAAGTCATAAGTTAGACAGAGCAGTAGTGTCCAAGGCAGAGGGAGGTTCAGATGGCAAACTGAGATGCAGATCTCAGTCCGGTGTTGGTAGGGGTATGTGTGACAAAGTCAGCATCTTTGGGGAGATATTTCCTGGGGTTGATACCCCAGAGTAGTTGACATTGGGATAAGAGTCATAATCAGGATACAAAAAGGGGTAGCAAGCACCATGAGGAAAACTGGGAGGCTGTGGAAATAAGGAAAGAAGCTCTGATAAGATCCAGGAGTTCTTCATGATGACTTTGAATTTGGAGTCTGGATATAAATCATGGAAGAACTGGCAGGACAGCTTGACCAACTTTATTAACTCTCACTTGTGTGGCCAGGACAGCCTTGGTCATGAAAAATGGGTAGTGCCACTAGGTTTAAACAGATTTCCTTGATCACATAAGTATGGCCACTCATAGATTCACAAACTTCACTAAATCATGTAGTGCTAAAATGTGTAAAACTAAAATAAACTTGGTATTCTGATCTTTCTGATTCAATCATCAATGAATTTTAAATTTTGGTTTATCTTTTATTATTATTTTAAAACATTTTTTTTTGCCTCCAGGGTTATTAGTGGGACTTAGTGCCTGCTCCAGGAGGCTATTTTTTCCCTTTTGTTGCCTTTCTTGTTTATTGTTGTTGTTGTTATTGCTGTCATTGTTATTGGATAGGACAGATAAAAATCGAGAAAGGAGGGGAAGACAGAAAGGGCGAGAGAAAGATAGACACTTGTAGACCTGCTTCACCACCTGTGAAGCTTACCAGTTGGGGAGCTGGGGTCTGGAACAGAGATCCTTAGATCAGTCTTTGTGCGTCACACCATGTGGCTTGACCCACCCAGGTCCCATTTTAGTTTATTTTTATATAAGAAAACAGTACTGCTCAACTCTGGCATGTCATGGTGAAGGATTAAACCTCAATTCTTAGAATTGCGAGGCCCATGTTCTGACCACCATCTTATCTCCTTCATCCCATTAAATATGTTTTGAAAACATTTCCTGAGCTGAAATAGTACTGAGCTCTAGTGACACTGAGAATCTAGGTGAGATACTCAGTAAAGTGCTTTACTGAATTTAAGTTTCTTTTGTTTTTATTAAATATTTATTCTCTTCTGTTGCCCTTGTTGTTTTATTGTTGTAGTAGTAGTTGTTGTTATTGATGTTGTTGTATTGGATAGGACAGAGAGAAATGGAGAGAGGAGGGGAAGACAGAGAGGGGGAGAGAAAGACAGACACCTGAAGACCTGCTTCGCCACCGGTGAGGCGACCCCCTTGCAGGTGGGGAGCCGGGGGCTCGAACCAGGATCCTTATGCTGGTCCTTGTACTTTGTGCCACCTGTGCTTAACCTGCTGCGCTACTGCCCGACTCCCCCTGAATTTAAGTTTCTAAAGTTGATTATTCACTTCCAATACCTGAAAATAACTCATTCTAACAAATGAAACTCTTACATTAAAGCCCCTTATCTTTACCACATTATGTCATAAATATTTCCTATTGGTGACTTAATCACTAAAATCAACTCATCTCAAATCTACTTTAAAAATAATCCTTCCGTTGATGACACCAATATTCCTCTAAATTACTTAAGTGAGAAATACAGCAGAGCATCTTTCACCCTGCCTTCCTTAAAATCTATCAAGCACCATCTGTTTACTTTTGCTTTTAAAATTTATTTAAATCTCAATTTTCCTTTTCATTGCTGATGTCACTGTTCTTCTCTGTTCACTGTTCAGTGCTAACTGGTTTCTCAGTCTTCAGTCACAAATGCTTCCAAGTCCTCTCACTTCAAAGTCATCAGAAGGCATTTTAAGTGAAATTTTTTTTTTCTACCTGACACCTTGCCCTCTTGTCCTTAGGAAGCTCTCTGTTACTGAGCCCTTGATTATTTTCTCAATAATTCTTGCTTCATTATTTGTGTCCTAGAGTTCCTGGAAATCTGTAACTTAACTCCTTCGTTTTCTTGAGGATTCATGGAGCTGTTGCTTCATTGAGGAACATTACGTTTTCATTTTAAACTTTATTTTGTATTAGTGAGATAGAGGATTAAAAGATAATTGGGGCAAAGTTCTACCCTTTTCCCACCACCAAAGTACTGTGTCCCCACCTTCACCAAGGATAAGCACCATAGTTCCTAATCTACCAATGGCTTCTCTTCTCTTTACTTCTCCTCTCCTCTCCTCTCCTCTCCTCTCCTCTCCTCTCCTCTCCTCTCCTCTCCTCTCCTCTCCTCTCCTCTCCTCTCCTCTCCTCTCCTCTCCTCTCCTCTCCATTTTTTTCTCTTCCCTTCTTTCCCCCCAAGATTATTACTCAGACTCAGTGTCTGCAGGACTAATCCACCACTCCCCTGCAGTCTTTCTTTTTTATAAATCTATTTTTTACTTGACAGGTCAGAAAAGAATTAAAAGGGGTGAAGAGATATAGATGGAGAGGGAGAGAGAAAGCTAGACAGTTAACATACCTCCTTGTAAAGTGATCCCCCACTGCAGATGGGAAGCAGAAGGCTTGAGTGGATCCTTGAGCTTAGTACTATGTATGCTTAACTGGGTATACCACCACTGGACCCTTTTTTTCCCCTTTCCCCTTTTCCCCTCTCCCCTTTCCCCATTTTCCATTTCCTCTTTTTTCCCTTTCCCCCTTTCCCTCTTTTCCCTTTCCTTTTTTTCCCTTTCCCCCTTTTCCCTTTCCCTTCCCTCTTTTTCCCTTTTGCCCTTTCCCCTTTCTCCTTGTCCCTTGTCCATTTTCCCTTACCCTTTCCCCTTCCACCTTTCCTCTTTCCCCCTTCTTTTTCTTCCTCTCCTTCTCTTCCTCCTCCTCCTGCTGCTCCTCCTTCTCCTTCTTGCAAATCCATGTATACTCTACATTCTACATGTGAGTGAAACTATCTTGTAGTTGCCTTTCACTTCCTTCCTTTACTCAGTAAGTAAGTATAGTCACTCCCAGTTCCCAAGGATATTGGTCCCAAAGGATACAATATAGTCTTTATTTTAATTTTCGTGGAATACTCCATTAAGTATATAGAACAGAGACCCATAGAAAGTACAATTAAAATCAGTGAGAAAACCATCATAGAAACCCATCTATATGAAGTAATAGAAGCAAATGGAAAAAGAATCAGCAAACATTTAAAACAACCTCAGAACAAAAGTTAGAATGACTATGAGTAAACCACCTAAGTCAATAATCACCTTAAACATGAATGGTCGAAATTCAATTGTGAAAAGACCCAGAGTAGCTAAATGGATTAAATATCAAGATCCATCTATTATATGTCTCTAATGAACATATATATATATGTGTGTGTGTGTGTGTGTGTGTGTGTGTGTGTATTCAAAAAAGACATACAGAAACTATGAGTGAAAGATTAAAGCACTTTTATTTTATTCTTTTTTTTAAATTAAAAATTATATTTATTTATTTAATTATTCCCTTTTTGTTGCCCTTGTTTTTTTTTTATTGTTGTAGTTATTATTGTTGTAATTGATATTGTTGTTGTTGGATAGGCCAGAGAGAAATGGGGAAAGGAGGGGGACTTGCTGCACTACTTGTGAAGTGACTCCTCTGCAGATGGGGAGCCGGGCTCAAACCAGGATCCTTAAGCTGCTCCTTGCACTTTGTACCATGTGCACTTAACCTGCTACTCTACTGCCCGGCTCCTTCTTTTATTCTTTCAAGTTGTTTTCAAAAATGGTTTAATCAATTAATTTTTTGTGAGATAGATGGAAGTAGAAAAAGACCAAAACACTGTCCCACTGTGGCACATGATAGTGCCAGGGTTGAACCTGAGAACTTAGATGCCTTGTGAATGAGATACTGGTGCTCAACTTCCATGCTACTTAACATGGTTCTGAAATCATTACTCCCACTAGCTTAGGTTGCCTTACACCCTGCCTTTTCTAGGAAGACACAAGACTCAGCTTTTTTTTTTTTTTTTTTAGCCTCCAGGGTTATTGCCAGATCTCAGTGCCTGCACCACAAATCCACTGTTCCTGGAGACCATTTTTTCTCCTTAGGTTGCCCTTGTTGTTTTATCATTGTTGTGGTTATTATTATTATTGTTGTTGTTGCTGTTGTTGGATAGTACAGAGAGAAATGTAGAGAGGAGGGGAATTCACCTGCAGATCTGCTTCACTGCCTGTGAAGCAACTCCCCTGCAGATGGGGAGCTGGGGGCTTGAAAGGAGATCCTTCCTCTGGTCCTTGTGCTTCAAGCCACTTGCGCTTAACCCTCTGCTCTACCGCCGGACTCCCAGGGCTCAGCTTTTATGTTTCTCTCTTCTTAACTAGACTCTAAGCTTCTTGAGGACAGACTCCATATTTTATTATCCTCCAGGTACTAGGTGTCCATGGAACATTATTAAGTATATATCACTGGTTTAGAAAATCTGCTTTCATTAAACACACACACACACACACACACACACACACACACACACACACACACACACACATGTATAATGGTTTCTGGTTAAAATACAAGCTTAGTACTCTTTTATTCAGTGTGGATATTTATTTCACTAAAAAATGGAATAGTTTTATTTTATTTTTTAAAATATATTTTATTTATTTTGGATTGAGACAGAAAGTTGAGCAGAAAGGAGAGACAGAGAGGGAGACAGAGGCAACTGCAAAAGTGCTTCACCACTTCAGAAGCTTCCCCCTGCATGTGGGGGTCAGGGGCTTGAACCTGGGTCCTTATGCACTTTAATGAGTGTGCTCAACCAGGTATGTCACCATATAGCCTCTCATTTTATGTATTTCTAGCTACCTTTCTTTCTTTCTTCCTTCCTTCCTTTCTTTCTTTCTTTCTTTCTCTCTCTCTCTCTCTCTTTCTTTCTTTCTTTCTTTCTTTCTTTCTTTTACTTAAGAAAGGACTAATTAACAAAACCATAGGGTAGGAGGGGTACAACTCCACACAATTCCCACCACCCAATCTCCATATCCCACCCCCTCCCCCGATAGCTTTCCCATTCTCTATCCCTCTGGGAGCATGGACCCAGGGTCATTGTGGGTTACAGAAGGTAGAAGGTCTGGCTTCTGTAATTGCTTCCCCGCTGAACATGGGCATTGACTGGTCGGCCCATGCTCCCAGTCTGCCTCTCTCTTTCCCTAGTAGGGTGTGTCTCTGAGGAAGCTGAGCTCCAGGACACATTGGTGGGGTCATCAATCCAGGGAAGCCTGGCTAGCATCCTGATGGCATCTGGAACCTGGTGATTGAAAAGAGAGTTAACATACAAAGCCAAACAAATTGTTGAGCAATCATGGACCCAAAGCTTGGAATAGTGGAGAGGAAGTGTTAGGGAGGTACTCACTGCAAACTCTAGTGTACTTCTGCTTTCAGGTATATATTTTGCAGTAGTTTATGGATATATGTGAACATAAGCTCTCTCTCACAGAAACTGGTGTATATCTAGGTTTTGGGACTTTGTTAGAAAGTGAACCACCTGAGATGAAATTAGAGTGTACTATAAAAGGAAAGGTCTCACCTGAGTAATGAAGCTGAAGGGTTGTCATTCCACACGTGAAGTCTCTGGACACAGTCTGAGGTGAAGCATGTTGAGGTGGCAATCATTGCGTTGGTTAGGTTGTGATCGGCGGATGCAGTATTATTTGGTTTGGATTGGGAGACGCATACGGGAAAGTGGGCCCTATCAAAGGGTTCCAGGACTGGGGGAAGTAGGGGCTCTATAGTGGAGATGTGAGGTTCCTGCTGTCTTAGGGTTCAAAAAGACAATCGATAGTTAATGTTATCATCACATTATTTGGTAATTGGGTTAACTTTGAAAGGTCCTTTTGTTATGTTTTGCTGTACAGTACCCAGTATCTTGTATATAGCTGTGCTATTGGATGCTTCTAATCTACTTGGTCTAGGCTTTTGAGAGAGTCCGCATATCAAATACACAGCCTATATATTAAAAAGATTCAGTTTGTGTTTTGAAAAACTTTGAGACATACAATTGATTTTCCCCCACTCATATTAATTAACTAGTGATTTATATGTCTACATTTTGCTAGGAGTGTACATAAACACCATTCCCACCACCAAAAGACTGTGACCCATCCCTCCCACCCACTCCCACCCCCCACTGTCCCAGGAAGCTGCATGTCTACCCCTCACCACAGGGCTTTTACTTTGGTGCCCTACTTACAATTTGGTCAGGTCCTGCTTTTAGTTTCCCTTTCAGATCTTCTTAGTCAACTTCTGTTGATGAGTGGGATCATCCCATACTCATCTTTATCTTTCTGACTTAGCTCACTTAACATAATTCCTTCTAGCTCTGTCCAAGATGGGTCAGAGAAGGTGGGTTCATTGCTCTTGATAGCTGCATAGTATTCCATTGTGTATATATACCACAGCTTACTCAGCCACTCATCTGTTGTTGGGCACCTGGGTTGCTTCCAGGTTTTAGCTATTATGAATTGTGCTGCTATGAACATAGGAGTACACACCTCTTTTTGGTTGGGTGTTATGGAGTCCTTGGGGTATAACCCCAGGAGAGGAATTACTGGATCATATGGAAGGTCCATGTCTAGCCTTGTGAGAGTTTTCCAGACTGCTCTCCACAGAGGCTGGACCAATTTACATTCCCTCCAGCAATGTAAAAGGGTTCCTCTGTCCCCACATCCTCTCCAGCATTTGTTGCTGCTGTCCTTTTTGATGTATGCCATTCTTACAGGAGTGAGGTGGTATCTTAGTGTTGTCTTAATTTGCATTTCTCTGACAATCAGTGACCTAGAGCAGTTTTTCATATGTTTGTTAGCTTTTTGGATCTCCTCTGAGGTGAATGTTTTGTTCATATCCTCTGCCCATTTTTGGATGGGGTCATTTGCTTTTTTGGTGCTAAGTTTGCTGAGCTCTTTATATATTTTGGTGATTAGTTTCTTGTCTGATATATGGCATGTGAAGATCTTCTCCCATTCTGTGAGGGGTCTCTCTTTTTGTTTAATAGTTTCTTTGGATGTGCAGAAGCTTTTCAATTTGATGTAGTCCCATTGGTTTGTTTCTGCTTTAGTCTTCCTTGCAATTGGGTTTGATTCATCAAAGATGTCCTTGAGGTTTAGGTGGGAAAGTGTTTTACCAATGTTTTCCTCTAAGTATTTGATTGTTTCTGGTCTGACATCTATGTCTTTGATCCATTTGGAGTTGATTTTTGTTTCTGGTGAGAAAAAGTGGTTCAATTTCATTCTTCTGCATGTTACAACCCAGTTTTCCCAGCACCATTTATTGACGAGAGCCTCCTTCTTCCATTTAATGCTTTGGGCCCCCTTATCAAAGATTAGATGTCCATAGGTGTGGGGAAAAATGGAATAGTTATGCATCTTGTTATTTCTCATTTCCCCTTTTGTTTCCCGCATTTTAAGTTGGTCTATATTTGCTGAAGAACTAGTTTATTATTGTATTAATACCATTAGATAGATACTCTGCACTCATTTTATAATTCTGTTCATAATTTGAATATTTTCCCCTAACAAGCTTAAGTACAGTTAAGTACAGTTAAGTTAATAGTTTCTTTGGATGTGCAGAAGCTTTTCAATTTGAAGTAGTCCCATTGGTTTGTTTCTGCTTTAGTCTTCCTTGCAATTGGGTTTGATTCATCAAAGATGTCCTTGAGGTGTAGGTGGGAAAGTGTTTTACCAATGTTTTCCTCTAAGTATTTGATTGTTTCTGGTCTGACATTTACAAATATCACTGAAATAAAATACAATACTTTAATTCATCCTCAGTGAAAGAAAACCATAGTTGAAGTCAGCATGTAACACTGGCTAGTTCTATGATTAGTCAAACCCAGGCTTTCATCTGCTCATATATAAAATGAAGAAATTAAGTTTGTTAAGCATTTTTTTATTTGCAACTTTAAAACGATGGGTTTTCTTTTCTTTTCTTTTTTCTTTTTTCATTAGCAACATGATTTTCAAGTTTATTTGACAGAGTGGATACTCTTTATGCCACATGGGAATTCTTTCAAATCCATTGTCCTATGAAAAAGCATGTGGAACTTTACTCAATGCCAAAAACATCTTAATTACCTGCTGCATGTTAAAATATCCTTCCCAGTAGACTCATATTGGCAGGGGGGCTGTTGGAGGTAAGAAGCCAAAGACAGAGATGAGCAGACAATTTTCCTAAAACTTCAAATTTGAGATGCAATTATTTTCTGTTGGTTCATGTGAATTTATTCCCCAAACCAGTTTTCCTAATTAAGAAAAGAAGCCTTCTGGCAAATACAGACAATGTAGAAGTGAAGGATAATCAGCATAAAATCGTGTAAGAAGCACCACTCCAGAAGTGGAACCCATATTGGGTCCAGGGGATAGAATTGCCCCAAAGGAGGTAAACATTCATGAACATGTCTTTCTAGAAAAGCTGAGGAGATGCTTCTCCAGCTGGAGAGAGAATCTCTACATGCTCTAGGTATGTTAACAAGAGCAAAAACATCTGGTGCCGCTACAGTTTTTTTTTTTTTTTCCCAAGTAAACAAAACCCTAGCTGACTGTACTGCTTTCCTTGGCAGTCCCAAGAAATCAGAGATGGTCAGTAATGAGTGAAAAAAATCCATCACTGAATGGAAGGCATCTAACATTGTTTGTGGCTGCCTGAAGTCATACCTAGTATTGAACCCATACCCCATCTGCTTTAAAAATAGAAGAGTGGGGGCTGGAAGATAGTTTACCTGATAGAGAGTACACTCTATCATGTGTGAGCACCTGATAACATTGGAACTCAGGCCACTCCATGGGAGCATCTGCATGGCATGGGGAAAGCTTCATGAGTAGTGTTAACAGCTATGGAGCTTTGCTTTTCTCTTTCTCTATCTTTCTTTCCCTCTCTGTCTGTCACACTTTATTAAAAAAAAAAAATCTCAGTGTGATGCAATTGTATGCAGGTGCGAAACCCCAGAAGTAAACCCTGAGAGCAGAAAATAAATAAAATTAAAAATAAAAACAGAGTAATAGTTGCATGGTTCCCAGAGAATGTTGCCTAGGGTTGACCTGGTCTTCCTCAGATTTTTTCTACCCCCCACAGTTCACCTCTATTGGTGTAAATTTTCTTATTTTCATTTTTTAAAACTTATTTAATTTAACTTATTTATTCCCTTTTGTTGTCCTTGTTGTTTTTTATTGTTGTAGTTATTGTCATTGTTGTATGGGACAGAGAGAAATGGAGAGAGGAGGGGAAGACATAGAGGGGGAGAGAAAGACAGACAACTGCAGACCTGCTTCACTGCCTGAAGCCACTCCCCTGCAGGTGGGGAGCCGGGGGCTTGAACCCGGGTCCTTACGCCGGTCCTCGTGCTTTGCGCCATGTGAGCTTAACCCGACTTCCCTTATTTTCATTTTTTAAAGAGACAAGATAGAGTGTACATAATATAAAACTATTTCAACTAATCTGAGTTATACAATTAAGTGGAATTAAGTGTATTTAAATTGTGGTGCAACTAACAACACAGTTGACTATCAATATTTTTTAAACCTTATGTTCCTCAGAAACCTAGAGCAGTCACAACCTCTCTCTGGACTGCTTCATCACCTACTTTATAATACAGTTCACCTGGGGATTACATGCAACCTCATCACAGGTTTATTCTGTATCTCATTATGTCCTGCTAGGACTACTTAGGGCCATTGTGTAAGTTTTGGGTTTGACAGCTCTGGGTTCATAATATGTCACATCCATCAGTGAGAGAGCAAAAGAGTGCATCAAAGTAGCCAGCATTCCCGGAGTATAAAAGATGGCTTGGTGGTGTGAACTGAAAAATAATACTTTGCATTCTTGTAGGTGGCAATGAAAAAATAAGACCAGCAATACTAAGAAGGTTGACTTGGGCTGAGGGAACATGACAACTGTGAATGGGTTGGAGTTTTGAGGACTAGCTTTTGGCACTGTTCCCACACATGTGGATTCAGTTTCATGCTTCTATTTAAGTAGGTTCTTTTTTAAAAAATTTTTTTAAAAATTTATTTTATTTATTCCCTTTTGTTGCCCTTGTTTCATTGTTATAGTTTTTATTGTTGTTGTTGTTGGATAGGACAGAGAGAAATGGAGAGAGGGAGGGGAAGACAGAGAGGAGGAGAGAAAGATAGACACCTGCAGACCTGCTTCACCGCCTGTGAAGCGACTCCCCTGCAGGTGGGGAGCCCAGGTTCGAACCGGGATCCTTATGCCGGTCCTTGTGCTTTGCGCCACCTGCGCTTAACCCGCTGCGCTATAGCCCGACTCCCCTTTAAGTAGGTTCTTAATGCTTCAGAATCTGGCAAGTCATTCTGTGTGCTATGGTGTCTCTCATACTGGGATGATATATATCCCACTATCACAGTGTATTTAGATGTAAATTTAGAGCTAAGACAGTCTTTGAAAGATACTGAGAGCTTGAGTTCCTTCAGTTCTTTCCCTCTATGTCAGTCTTTGAGTTTTCATTTGTATATATAAAAAGTGTAGTAATATCCATGCCACGAAGTGAAGTGTCAGTAAGAGAACTCAACATTGGAGTACATGGCTTACATTCCTGAAGTCTCAGACTCAATATATAACTCTCAGATGCCAGATTTGAGTAGTTTTCTTCTTTCTCTTTCTCATTAAAGTAAGTAATCAATCCTTTTTTTTAAATGGTTAAAATGAATCAGGAGTTGTGATTATAGCCTGATTAATACAAAAACTTACCTCAACATTACTTTAAATCCAGGACATGACTATTAAAAATAATCCTTCTTGGGTGTTAAATATGAGGGCAGAAAGCAAAGGTCAAAATGATTTTCCCTTCACACTCTCTTAAAATGCTCTGTTACCCATGCCTATAAATACAAACTTCTTTGAATACCTCCAATAGGATTCAGTTTACTTTCTTCACTCTGTATCCCACCTCAGATTAAATGATTTTGCTTATTTCTTTATTTGTAGGTGTTACATTCTTTTCACCCTCCTAGAGGCAAAACAGTGAAGGGAAAAACAGAAGAGAAAGAGAATATTTTAAGTTATGTGAACCTAGATTTAATTTCTAGTGTGTGATACTTAAAAAAAAAATACTATCCAACAGCAATAATAACTACAACAATAAAACTACAAGGGGAACAAAAGGGAATAAATAAATAAATAGAAAAATTTTAAAGAAAAATAATAAAATAATAATCCCCTTAAGTTTTCTTTCTAACTTGTAAAACAAAGCAAATGAGAGTAAGTTGTTGGGATTTCCCTATAGATCAGGGATATTTCACTTAATGAAAGAACTCGTGTTTATCACATAATCCATTATCCTTTTTATCAGTAGACAGGACCTCAAACTAGTTCTCAATATCATCATTGTACTCAGAGTCACCTGTGAACTTCTTATATATGTCACTTTTTTTGTTTTTACCAGAGCACTACTCAGCTCTGACTTATGGTGGTGTTGGGGAATGACCTAGGACTCTGGAGCCTTAGGCATGAGAGTCTCTTTGCATAGCCATTATGCTATCTACCGCCTACCTACATATATCATTTTTTAAAACTATATAAAACACTCATATGTACGTTTTTGTATCTGTGACTGTAGACATACATGCAATGCATATATGCATCCTATATATTTGCAATGCTTTCATAAATAAATCTACATATGCACAAATATATGTTATATATAATTGTATGCTTTTATCCTGTTATCTTAAAATAAGGGTGAAATTATTATTATTATTATTATACAAAGATAAAGAAAGACCAAGCACTTCTCATCTCTGGCTTATAGTTGTGCTGGGCATTGAACCTGGGACCTCAAAGCCTCACATATGAAAGTCTTTTGCATTACCATTATGCTATCTTTCCAGCCTGGGCAACCTATTCTTTGGGTAAACATTGCAATACAGGGACTTGGTCTATATATAATACAGACCATGATAAATTATTAGTCCACTAGCCCAGACTGAAAGCATATACTCCCACTATATTTTTATTTTCTTTTCAACACATGCTTTTTATCAGGAGATTCTTTCTTGCCAAACAGCCTTATTTTAAACTTGACTTTTCACAAGGCCAAACAATTTAAACATTTGGGCAATTGAATCAATGCATTTTTTTCCACCATGTAATAAAATAATAGTTCAGTTGAAAACTGTATTAATTCCAAATTGAGCAGAGTCAGACTAGGGGAACATTTGGCCAACAGTGACCTTTGCTCTCTGTCTGACTGCAGGGAACAGAAGATGGTAGAAACAGCTGCTTCTGCTTTCACATGTGAATGAAATGTAATGATTTTTAAGAAATGCCTTGTCAGAAAGGGGTGAGATATAAGACAGAACTCCCATAATCAGAATGGTAAGAGGACTTTGGTTCTTTCATTCTATGTGCAAGAGGCCTTTTCTTTTCCACATATGCCACTGGAAATCTGTATAGAATTATCTTGAGTGTCCTGTGCCATAAATAACGTTTGTCTCTGAGTACTAGTGCTAATAGTGATTTCTATTATTTTATGCATATTCTCTTTTTTAAATCTCAATGATGACTTGTAAACTATTCTATTTAATTGCATAAACAGAAAAGAAATCAACAAACTCACTTAACAGAGAAAGACAAAGGCTTGAAGCGAGCAGAGATTGATTAAAGAAGACAGAGTTCTTCATTTTGCTACTCTATGCTATTAACTTGTGTTACCTTAAACAAGTCTCAGAAGACTTTAGCTACATCTTTGAAGAATATACAAAATGGGGTGTGTGTGTAAAAGGATAACCAAATTTCAGAGTTATAACTGTATTTTTTAAATGAAAAAAAAAGCCTTCTTAAAAATGAAAAAGAAAAATGGCCAGAATGGAAAACATACATAAGTTTGATATTGAGATGTTTACTGTTTTTTAATTTTTAAATTAATAAAGGATAGTTCAACTTATCCCCACAGTAACCTAACTACTAGTCACATTACAGGAAACTAATATCCACATATAATAAGTGAGGGAATAAGGATAAGAAAATTCAAGTCTGTCTGGCTACATGGCCCACATTTTTTTGACTGTCATTTTTTTTTTTTATCATTCACCATAACTTTTTACATTTGATATGGAACATTTTGCAAGAAAATACATAATGACTGTTCTACAAAACAGCAAATAGGGTTAGTGAACTACGAAGACTTTTTAATGCCATAAGTCCATTTGGCTATATATATATATATGTATTATTTTTGCATAATATATATATATATATATATACATATATATATATATAATTTTTCCCCACAAGGGTTTGGTGCCTGCATCATGAACCAGCTATCAAGGTGTCCATTTTCCTTTCTTGCTCCCTCTTTTTTTTTTTTTAAATTTTTTTTTTATATTTATTTTATTTATTTATTCCCTTTTGTTGCCCTTGTTGTTTTTTATTGTTGTAGTTATTATTGTTGTTGTTGTTGTTGGATAGGACAGAGAGAAATGGAGAGAGGAGGGGAAGACAGAGAGGAGGAGAGAAAGACAGACACCTGCAGACCTGCTTCACCGCCTGTGAAGCGACTCCCCTGCAGGTGGGGAGCCGGGGTTCGAACCGGGATCCTTATGCTGGTCCTTGTGCTTTGCGCCACCTGCGCTTAACCCGCTGCGCTACAGCCCGACTCCCTCTTGCTCCCTCTTGATACAGGGTGCAGAGAGAGAAATAGAGATAAACACCTACAGCACTGTTCTACAGCCAGCAAAGTGGGGATAGGGCCTGTAGATTTGGGTATAAAGCCTGCTCCTCGCACATGGTAATATATGCATTATCCCTGGTGACCCACCACCTGGTCCGCATTTGACTTCCTAAACTAATGTAGACTGGATAGGAATGCCCTGGTTATTGAAACTACACTGGAGGTTCAAAGGTCATTTTATTTCTTTTGCTTTTCTTTCTTTCTTTCCTTCTTTTTTAAAAATTTATTTTATTATTATTTATTCCCTTTTGTTGCCCTTGCTGTTTTATTGTTGTAGTCATCATTGATGTCATTGTTGTTGGATAGGACAGAGAGAAATGGAGAGAGGAGGGGAAAACAGAGAGGGGGAGAGAAAGAGAGACACCTGCAGACCTGCTTCACTGCCTGTGAAGTGACTCCCCTGCAGGTGGGGAGCTGGGGGCTTGAACCAGGATCTTTACACTGGTCCTTGTGCTTTGTGCTACTTCTTCTTATTTTTCTTTTTAATAATCCAGAACTTCTTTTTCTCTCCAAACTACTAAATAAAATCACTTCATTTTTTTTTTTTTAAAGAAAATCCATTGTGGAGAATCCAAGACAAATCAACTTACAACTGGTGTCCAGGTTATTTCTTTCCGGTTGCATTTCCTCACATGGATTGCTCTGCATTCCCTTAGCCCAGAATGGAGTTAGATTCCACCAGATTCCATCCAGACTGACCTGCACCCACAATCACCCAGGGGAGGAAACACATTCAACTGAACTGTGGCCACACAAATTTGTGTGTCCATAGAAACCCAGACTTTATGTTATTCCCCCTATGGTTTAGGACTGTGGTTTATTGTTAACCACTTTCCTCTCTCTTGCTCTCTTCAGGGTAGATTTATTAGTGCAAATATGTCGTGCAAATGATGATTTATGATGGCACCATAGTCCCTGAGAAAACATATTGATTTAGTTGAACTTGCATTCCCTGCTGCAAAGTCCTGCTATGGGAGGCCTGGGTGATGGGGCTAAAATAAAGTTAAGTTTAATTTGTCAGCCAGCCAAAACCTTCCTGATATTTTCTGCTGCTCCCTCATTTTGTATGGGTTTCAGTGATGGAACCTTGGCTTTTTAATTTTGTCACTGATAGTACCATTCTGTTTCTTTGTATTATTTAACCAGCTCAAAGAGTTATGATATTTACCTTGGTAGCTTTTCATTGAGCTAATCAATAGGGAGACTTTTGTTCGTAAGTGATGAAAATACATTGAGAAGAACCACACAAGGTTATCTTACCATCTCCTGGTTCTGTTCTCATTCCCAGGAGAAATAATTTCCTTCTGGTCAATTCCAGTGTGACCTGCCTATATTCTCTGTCGTGCACTGTACACAGATGTGTGCGGTGTGAGGCATGGGGACATATGAACGCCCTGCTCAGACACCCTGTCCTTCCTGATTCTCGCGGTTATCATTTAAGCTTCAGGAAATCTGAAAATATTTAGTGAAGGGACAGCAGTAGAGGATTGCAGTCTGTGCCTCCATCAGTAGAAACTAGAAATAAGAGCATGAGGCAGGAAGCAAAACAGATTCTTGTAATTATATTAAATTACAAAAGGCATTCATACCATGCACTTTAGAACATCAATAAATGGAGCTTTGTTTTGCTTTCTGCGCTCGGCCACAGTGATCAGGGTTGAGAATATAATCGGCAGCACTGAACATTCTCCTAAGTCTCATAATATCTCACCCCATTTCCCTGATAATTTCACTTTCAAAGTGGGAGAAATGGAGCTATGTGACCCTTTGGGCTAGGTACACCACCCTATTGACAACCGCCATTAATCTCTGAAAGTTTCACCCCATTTAGTAAATAGCAGTGCTCACCTGGACTCACACACCAATCGGTGGCAAAGTTAATTGCAATCAATATCTCCTAACGTTTTTTCCTTCCCACCCCCACACCTACAGTAAATCTTATCTACTTGGGAAGACAGAGAAGGGTATTTTTCTCTTTTGTAAGGGGTTGGGCCAGGGGGAATACTTCATGCATCGCAGAATTATAATCATAACTAAGCAATTTTAATTTCATAGTTCCAGATGTGAATATCAACATTCTTACTTCTTGCTTTTTCAGCAACTTTCTTCTAGTTGGTAAACTCATTGGGATATATTTTATTAGGTTGTAAAATATGACAAGCTAATTAAGGAAATTTATTAAAAATAAGCAATGAATAGAAAAAAAAAATAAATGTACTGCTCATAGAAGACCAGGATAAACCTTTTGGTGTCTTTTCTTTTCTTTTCTTTTCTTTTCTTTTCTTTTCTTTTCTTTTCTCTTTTTTCTTCTTCCTCTCCTTCTCTTTAACTGAAAACACATGCAGGAGGTACAGGCTTTGATGCACCCAGTTAAGCTCACATAATGCTATGCAGAAGGACCTGTGCAAGTGTCCGGGTTAGAACCCCCGCACCCCACCTGCAGTGGGAACACTTCCCTCTTTATCTCCCACTCCACTCTCAATTTTTTTCTGTCCTATCCAATAAAATGGAAAGAAAAAAATACAGTGCAAAAGCTGTCTTTGCCAGTTTATAAAATATCTAGGGTGCATTCTGCCATTATCTTGATTTCTGCTGAAATTTCTCAGTGAACATTAAAGAAAAATATATTTCTGATGGCATATGTATATGTATCCAATGATTGGGCTAAAAAATAATACATATAGTCACTTGTGAAATTATTACAACGTTTTGCTGTGGCTTAAGTGTCTGACCCAGAAAGCCAAATTTGAAAGCTGAATGAGTATCTTTTAATTTTTTTCCCTGAAAGATAGATTGATGTCTCATAAGATGTAACTGGCCTCTCCCTCTTCACTCCTCCCTCCCTCTTTCTCCCCTTCCTTTCCTTCCTCTCTCCCTCCATCAAGTTCTATTGGTCTTAAAAGTTTTCTAGTTTACCAATAGCTTTATGAAATGTTTGTTACTTAGTTTTCCTGTCATGGGTAATTTCAACCAAACTCCCATGAGTTTGCACAATAGTTGTAGGAAGAATTTGGTAAGAGCTTTAGAAAAACACTACTAATCAAATACTGTATGACCTATAAATCTGAAACTTGCCCTGACTTCTTTCTGATATATATTCTTTGAACTGAAATTGATTAAGTTCTGTGCTGGTGCTAAGGCTGCAATGATTAGTGAATACATCTCCTTCCTGTGGGATCTCACTCTGTCAGAGATGACAGTGTGCAGGTATCTCATATCGGACAGACGGGTGTATAAGATGCTTCAGATTTCTCCAGAAATGAGTAGCAAGGGAAACTGCACTAAGAAAAGACACAGTGTTGAAATGAGGGAGGCAAGTTGAAGCGTGTCATGTAGTCAAAGGGAGATGGAAGGAAGGACTCTTTAAATAGAAGGAAGAGCTTATTGAATGTCAAGTAGAGTTGAGGCTGAGGTTGTTTTTTTTTTTTTCCTCCTAGCAGGTTTATCACTGGGGCATGCACCCATTCTGGAGGCCATCCCCCATTTTTTTTCTAGATAGGAAAAGTAGAAGTTGGGGAGGAGACAGAGAGACAAATAGAAACACTTGTAAGCCTGCTTCACTATGAAGCTTTCCTCCAACAGGTCAGGAGCGGGGGCTTGAACCTGAGTCCTTATATATAGAAACATGAGTGCTCAACTGGATGTTCCACCGCCTGACCCTGAGGTCTCCATTTTCAAGGGCACATTCAGGGGCTGAATGTGCTGGGATGGGCAGAAATGCAAACTCGTATTATTGTTCAATAGAGTGTTTGAAAGAGTGTACAGGATAAAAAGAGAAAGATATGTGTGTAAACCTCTAGCTCTCTTATGAAAAGCTATAGGAAGATAATAAATAATAATAATAAACCCATAATAAAAGTCAATGGAAGAAGGAAGTGATAGGAAGTGCCAAACACTGAAAGAACCATGAAGAGGATTTCGAAGTCCTGCCTATTGGTGATGCATAGACCAAAGGAGGCAAAGAGCACAAAGGGGAAGGAAGAAGGAATAGAAAACATGTAGTTTACATTCAAATGGTCTAGCTCTTGGGGATTTTGGGTAGACAAAGGACAGAAGAAAGCAGTCTATAAGGAGATGGGAATAAAGCCAGGAGGTAAGCACAGAAGACAAATCATTTTTTCCCCTTTTTGACAAAGGTTGCTATGTAGCTGCTTGTTTACTGGGGGGATTCCAGTCATACGAATCAATTTATTTTGTAATGTAATTAAAATTTATTTAGGGGATGATAAAATATAGCAATCTATTAAAGAACAAACTTACTCATCTGAGGCACTAGAGGCTATAGGTTCAAGCCCTTGTGCCTATTTATATCAGGCTCTGGTTCTCTCCTTCTTTCTGTCTCTCCTCTCTCATTCTCCTCACAAGTTATTAAAAATAATCTAAAAGTCATTTAGGTGAAAAAAAAGGGAAACACTTGTAAGTTTGTTGTTGTTGTTGTTTTAGAAATGAGATGAGTAGGGCTGCGCAGTGTCACACCTGGGTAAGTGCACATATTACCATGCATAAAAACTTTCCTGTTCACCTGCAGTGAGTCAACTTCATGAACAGTGAAGCAGGTCTGCAGGTGTGTATCTTTCTCTTCCTTTCTCCTCTTCCTCTCTCAATTTCTCTCTGTCTTATCTGAAAAAAAAGTGAATAAATAAATAAAAATAAAAAATGGACCACTGAGAGCAGTGAATTTGTAGTGCTGGCACTAAGCCCCAGAAATAAAATAAAGAAAGAAAGAGAAAAGGAAAAAAAGAAGGAAAGGAGTGAATATGACTAAGCAAATATCTACTATATTAATGAAAACAAATTATCTGTTTCTGTTTCCCTACTTTATTTCAGTATCATTTGACCCAATAAAATATCTTCTGCATTTCTAGAGGTGGAAATTCAGGCCTCTAATTACTATTAGCAATAATCAGGGAAGGAACTTGAGGTCATAAACTTCTCCCACATTGCTCTCCTTCTAAATTAGTCTTTCTTTCTTTCTTTTATATTTTTAAAAATATACATACATATATATAAGGCGGAGGTAGATAGCATAATGGTTATACAAAAAGACTCCCATGCCTGAGGCTCCAAAGTCTCAGGTTCAGTCCCCTGCACCACCATAAGCCAGAGCTGAGTAGTGCTCTGGTAAAAAAATAAAATAAATAAATAAAATATACATATATATTTATTTATTTACCTTTTGTTGCCCTTGTTTTTTTATTGTTGTTGTAGTTATTGTTGTTGTTATTGATGTCATCTTTGTTAGATTGGACATAGAGAAATGGAGAGAGAAGGGGAAGACAGAGAGGGGAGAGAAAGACACCTGCAGACCTGCTTCACCACCTGTAAAGCGACTCTCCCGCAGGTAGGGAGCCGGGGGCTCAAATTGGGATCCTTGCACTTTGTGCACTTAATCCGCAATGCTACCACCCAACTTCCTCATTCTCTTTCTTTCTTTCTTTCTTTCTTTCTTTCTTTCTTTCTTTCTTTCTTTCTGCCTTTCTTTCTTTCTGCCTTTCTTTCTTTCTGCCTTTCTTTCTTTCTGCCTTTCTTTCTTTCTGCCTTTCTCTCTTTCTTTCTTTCTTTCTTTCTGTCTTTCTTCCTTCCTGTCTTTCTTTTTCTTTCTTTCTGCCTTTCTTTCTTTCTTTCTTTCTTTCTTTCTTTCTTTCTTTCTTTCTGTCTTTCTTCCTTCCTGGCTTTCTTTCTTTCTTTCTGTCTTTCTTCCTTCCTGGCTTTCTTTCTTTTTTTCTGTTTGTCTTTCTTCCTTCCTGGCTTTCTTTCTTTCTTTCTTTCTTTCTTTCTTCCTTTCTTTCTTTCTGTCTTTCTTCCTTCCTGGCTTTCTTTATTTCCTCCTCTCCCCCTCCCTCTTTCTTTCTTCCTTTCTTCCTTCCTTCCTTCCTTCCTTCCTTCCTTCCTTCCTTTCTTTCTTTCTTTCTTTCTTTCTTTCTTTCTTTCTTTCTTTCTTTCTTTCTTATTTTCGTGGATAGAGACAGAGAAGCAGAGTGAGTGAAAGAGACTATAGCACTGGTCAGGTTTGAACCTGGTACACATGGCAAAGCAGCACATTGTCCAAGTGAGTGTGCTGTGTTTATGTGTACCTGAAGACTGCTGGACTCCTCATTCCAAATGAGAAGAAGCTCTGTAGCTCAGCAGATGCTATGAGGCATGCTATTAACAAAGAGGAATGTTGCCCCTTGGTAGTGTTCACAAAGTATCAGCACTGTTTGGATCAGAATGAAAGCTTATATAATCCTAGAAATAGTCCTTTCAAGCAGTTTCTTATGCACTTTTTCCCTGTTTGGAGAAACTGACACTCAGAGATGGAAGGACCCATAAGGACTGGGCTCTAAACTTAAGTGTTCCTGAAACTTATTGTTGAGATTTTCCCACCATCACACCTTCCTCCTTAGGAAGCTGTCATGCTAGGCCTCCAGATAGACAGGGTGTGGGTGTGGGAGGAGTTGCACCTGCAAAAAAAGGAAATATTAAAATACAGTGCAAATGGGAGATGAATACATTTATAATATTTTCAGGATCAGTTTTTTTCAAGGTATTCCAAGTTCTTAAAGTAGAAATCTGTAGACCTGGGAAGACAGCATAAAGGTTATGCAAAAGACTTTCATGCCTATTCTTGGAAGTTTAATTCCCAGCACCACCGTAAGCCAGAACTGACCAGTGCCCTGGATACACACACACACACACACACACACACACACACACCTCTCTTTTTCTCAATCTCTGTTCTCTCTCTCTCTATATATATATATATGTGTGTGTGTGTGTGTATGTATATATATGTATATATCTTCCTCTCATTAAACTACTTTAAAAAATAGAAATGTGCCATTATGTTTTGCACATATTTAATACATATTTATTCACTGAAGGGATATTACATCTTTCCTGGTACATACATTTGAATTCTACTTTAGAAATTATTTTCTAGACAAAAATTCCTTGGTTTGAGAGTGTGCCTATAAAAAGCAATCAGAACAGTATCTCTTTATAAAAATATTCTGCATAGGAGAAACTTAAATATTTTTCCTGACCAAAAAAAAATGAAGACAGGATGAAGAAATGATATGAGAAAAGAGATATTTTAGTTTTAAAAATAGAAAGTTGAGATACAGTAAGTGTGGAATATCCAAAGTAATGACTTTGTCAGGCTCATAACAAACAAATCTGTCATATGCTTAACAGGAAGTAGGAACAAGTCAATTGAAAATATTTTAGAATATGATCCCTTCAGTGTAAATGTTGCTTGTCCATGGAAAACAAACCTGCAGTGAAAGTTGAAAGTCTAACTAGCTGGTGGAGAGAGGAAATTCCTTTACTAGTGTCACTATAGACAGATGTTATTCAGTGATTCATAACATAGGTGGGCCTGGTGGCTTTTGTACACCTGAAAGAGCTGATTAGCTAATTATAAGGATTGTGTCTTCCAAAGTGTGATTTTGGGAGAAATGGTCCTAGGCTGCTATCAAAGTATATCCTTGAGCAGCTGTTGACAACAGGGATTGAACCTGTGACTTCTAATGCTTTAGGAGCCCAAGCTATCTCTCTGCCCCTCTGCCCCATCCACACTAGTATAGTAAGATTATTTGTCTATCTATCTATCTATCTATCTATCTATCTATCTATCTATCTATCTATCTGTCTATGATCTACTAAGCTGTGATCAATGTTTCTGAGATGATGTAGTGTACACATATGCACATTTATGACAGAAGTTATTATATTTACATTTGCAAACTTTCATTTTACCACATTAAAATAATTCATATTCTATTATTTCTTTTCAACCACAATAAATATACAAAAGTCTGAGCTGAGTAGTATTGTTTCAATAAAGTGAAGTGAAATTAACCTGAATATCCATCACAGAATGGCATTTGGTTAATCCCCATTTGTTTTATATGTAAGTTTTTATTCAGTAAACTCTGAAAAAGACAGAATATGAATTAGACCCTGTGTGAAAGAAGATACATAGGTTCAGAAGGGCCTCTAACAGGACAATGTCTCATGGAGTTGGGACTCAAAGCTGAATTTGCTGATAACCTTCCCACACTTTTCAAGGTAACATTCTGTATGGAAACATAATTATGTGTTACAATTTAGGATATTCACCTGGGACTGGGTAGTGGTGTACCTGATTGAAAACACATTACCCCTCAGTTTCTTATTCAGGTGAGACCTAATTTCATAGTATTCTCTAATTCCATTCCAGGTGGTTCACTTCCTAACAAAGTCCCAAAACCTAGATATAGACCAGGTCCACTGAGATAGAGCATATATTCACATGTATCTATAAACTAGGATAAAATATATACCTGAAAGCAAAAGTACACAATAGTCTGCAGTGAGTAACCCCCAACACTTCATCTGCACTATTCCAGCCTTTATGTCCATGATTGCTCAATAATTTGTTTGGCTTTGTATGTTAACTCTATTTTTAGCCACCAGGTTCCAGATGCTAGCATGATGCTCACCAGACTTCCCTGGACAGATGACCCCACCAATGTGTCCTGGAGCTCCACTTCCCCAGAACCCCACCCTACTAGGGAAAGAGAGAGGCAGGCTGGGAGTATAGATTGACCAGTCAATGCCCATGTTCAGTGGGGAAGCAATTACAGAAGCCAGACCTTCCACCTTCTGCATCCCACAGTGACCTTGGGTCCATACTCCCAGAGGGATAAAGAATAGGAAAGCTATCAGGGGAGGAGATGGGATATGGAGATCTGGTGGTGGGAATTGTGTGGAGTTGTATTCTTCCTATCCTATGGTTTTGTTAATTTCTCCTTTTTTAAATAAATAAATAAATAAATAAATAAAAACAAACAATAAAACCAATTACCATGCCCAGGCACTGAGGTTCAAGCTCCAAATGCACATCTACATGAGCAGTGAAACAGTGCTGCAGATATTTTTCTTTCTCCCTTCCTCTCTATCTCCACCCTCCTATTTTTGTCTGTCCTACTTAATAAAAATAGTAAGGAGGGGGTAATGAAAAAAAAGTGACCATGGGGACCAGTAGATTCATCCATGCCAGAACCAAGCCCCAATGATAACCTGGAGGCAAAGCAATAACAACAAGCAACAACATCTGAAATTAGTCATCAACCAAGTAGTGAGCGATTGTCATATATTCCCTATTGGCTCTTGACATCCTGCCTCTACCTTATGCTCAAAATCTAGAGGACCTTTCCTCATTCAGGAATACCTTCCTTGAGGCATCTTCAGGGAACCAACCTCCTGATGAGAACAGGTTCTAGTGCTTGCCTCTAGGCACTGGATTACATAAACACCATGCAAAAATGACTGAGGAGTATCACAGTTCAAGTGTTTGTACCCTTCCTCTCATTTATATATTGAAACCTTAACCCTTGCAAGTGATGGGATTAGGAGGTGCTTATTTTATGAAAGAGGGGCTTGTCTGAACAAGACTACATAAAAGAAATCCAGAGAGAGCTCTCACCTGCTTATGCTGGCACACAGATATAAAACTTTGAGACACCAGAATTTAGAAATAAATTTATTTTCTTTGTAATAAAATATATCTGATATGATTTCAATAATGATCATTTTTCAACATCTCCATAACTTTAATCATATTAAATCAAAACTTTAAAATAACATTTTGATTCAAACAATAGTTTTGAAATAGACTAGATAGATGTTAACATTTGTACTTTAGGAGCAAGGCGACTCATATATTTCACTTTATGAATTCAGGAACTTCATTCAAGTTGCTACAACAAAATCCCACAGACTGGGTGGTTTAGAAACCCAGTTCTTTCTGGAGGTTGAAAGCCTGACACCAAGCTGCCACGCTGGTGGATTCAGAGAGAAGAGGTTCTTGTTCTACATGAAAGAAGGGACAAGGAAGCTATCTTTACTCCTCCTCCACCTTTTTTTTTCCTTTTTCTTTTTTTGCTTCCAAGTTTATTGCTGGGGCTCAGTGCCTGCACTATGGATCCACTGCTCTCGACGGCCATTTTATCCATTTTTAAAAAAAAATATTTTATTTTATTTATTTATTCCCTTTTGTTGCCCTTGTTCTTTTATTGTTGTAGTTATTATTGTTGTCGTTGTTGGATAGGACAGAGAGAAATGGAGAGAGGAGGGGAAGACAGAGAGGAGGAGAGAAAGACACGTGCAGACCTGCTTCACTGCCTGTGAAGCGACTCCCCTGCAGGTGGGGAGCCGGGGTTCGAACCGGGATCCTTATGCCAGTCCTTGTGCTTTGCGCCACCTGCGCTTAACCCGCTGTGCTATAGCCCGACTCCCATTTATCCATTTTTAATAGGATAAGTCAGAGAGAAAATGAGATAGGATGGGAAGATTGAGAGGGGGAGAGAAAGATAGACACCTGCTGACCTGCTTCACCACTTGTGAAGTGACCCCTTGCAGGTGGGGAACCAGGGGTTCAAACTAGGATCATTGTACAGGTCCTTGCCCTTCACATTTTGTAAACCTAACCTGGTGTTCTACCACCTGGACCCCTTCTTCTTCTTTTTAAACATTTATTTATTTATTTTCTTATCAAAGCTGAGCATTGCTGGTTCTAAGGATTGAACCAGGGACCTCAAGCCTGAAGTATGAAACTCTGCTATGTAAACCCATTGCCATCTCCCTGGTCCTGAAACTCCCTTGTACAAGGGCACTGATTATACTGAGGGCTCAAACCTTATGACAAAAACGTCCTATCTTCAAATATAACCACACTGAGGATTGGGTTTCAACATATTAATAGGTTGGGGTAGGGGGCACACAAACCTTCAGTTTATAGCATAAACCAATTAGAAACTTAAATAAAAATCTATAGTTCACATTTATTTTCTTAATTCTGGTATAAAATGTCAATTTAGTTTATCTTAAATTGGTTAGAACATACAGCATGCAATGAACCCTCTTAATAAAATTTCAAGCATACTAACAATGTTGTTGAATATGGATACAGTGTTGTACAGCAGGTTTCTAGAATGTGTTCTTCTTTGACCAAAACTGTATGCCCATTTATGTGTAACTCTCCACTTTCTCTTGTGGGATCATGCACTGCTTTTTTTGGTTATAGGTTAATTTTACTCACTATAATGATCTGAAGTTTCATCTAAGTTGTCAAGCACTGCAGAATTCCAATCATGCTTAAGGCTGAATAGCATTCCATGGGATATACATACTACATTTCTCTCTCTTTTACTCTATTGATGAGAGATTCAGTTTGTTTCTTCATCATAACTATTGTCAGTAGTGTTTCCAAGAACATAGGGTATTAATATGGATTGTAGATACTGATTTCAATTCCACTGAATACATGTTGAAAACATAAATATGATATGTTTGGTATAATTTTAATATTTTCCAGGAGTGTTAATATTGTTTCACCAAGTTCTTGCAATATCCCCACCAAGAGTATAAATATTTTCAATTTTTTTTCATATTCTCACCATTCCTCCCCCCTTTTTGTTTTTAACAATGTGAATGGATGGAAACTGGGTTTCTGTTCTACCTGCCAATCCATGTTATATATGTTGCCCCTTTCTTATGATTTACTACCTTCTAAAATAGAGAGCCATCCCTAATAGCTTATTCAGTGTTTCCAGTTAGTTACTTTTCTGGTCTAGCAAGATTTACCTTTTTTTCTTTCTTTTAAGTTTTAGCTTCTAGGCAAAGTGACATTCACCTATGTGAGATTCCATTGTGAGCATTAGGCAGTTATAACTACAGTAGATCCCATTTCAAATATTTGGATAATTTTTCTCTGTAGGGATAGTCTGAAGTTTCATTGAGTGTTCTTTATTCTCCTATGTGACTTCATTTTCCCTTTTTAATCTTTACAGTCATTATAAGAACTTCTGAAATCTGAGAACCAAAGCATTTTTTCCTATAGCATGTAAGCCCCTAAGAGGCATATTATGTTCTATAAAGTAACTATTAAGTGTGTGAAGTAGAGCAAAAAGGAGAGTGCTGTAAATACTTAAACAGAAAGGTAATAATCCTCTGAAATAGTGCCTGGGAACCAGTGGATGGACTGAATGACCTCAAAAGATCCCTTCATTGAATGTATTGCCAAGGTAGGTAACCTTTTCAAAGACTATGGAGCAAGGACCATCAGTTTGTGAATGCAATCATTTCTACATTAAATTACTTGTCAAGCTTGTGCTAACTGCATACTTAGACATGCTTTGATTATTTTTCTGGCATTCTGTTGATATGATCATATTTAATAGTGATTTCAATTTCATTTGTATTTTTGTTTGTATTTATGAAAACAGCAAAGTTTAGTTTCAAATCATGAAATTTGAAACTAAATGTCTTTCTGAAAATTTTTTCTTTCCCCCCTTTTTAAATAGTAGATGGTACTCGGGAATAGAAGACATTTCTAAGTTTTATTGAGAAAAAGGAATCTGTTTTTTAAGATTGCTTATGTTTTATAAGATTATTTATGTTGTAGCTGGAAGTGGACTTAAAAAGTTTTTTTTCTTTCAATTTTCAAAAGCTACAAAAGTGGAAAATAGAATTTTAGGTTTAGGAGAGCAGGTTAGTTAAATCTTGGAATTAGAAAAATAAAATTAAAATTCTCATTCATCTCCTAATGTTTTCTCTTTCTCTTCCACAAAGAAATTAAGCATGTTAACCTTCTTCAAAAAGGTCAAAAGACCTTCATGTAGAAAAAAGTAAATGAGTTTGTGGTCAGATTTATTAACTTAAATGCTATTTCTTTATTGGTGACATTTGCCAAATTAAGACTTCTTTATTTGTAAAATTAGAGTGATGCCATATTTTCTTGATTAGAAAATGTCACTAATTATTAGAGGCACTTCAGATTTAGTAATAGCTTGTCAGAATTAAGTAGTAACTCATACACATCTAATCAACCATTACTAATATGTCCATAATATTCTTTTTTATTGTTTTGTTACATATTATGGTATGACTTTCTTCTCTACCATCAACATCAAATTATAAATCTAACCTTTCTAGGGCTGGGTGGTTAAGCGCACATGTTAAGAGTGCAAAAGGACCCAGGATCAAGCCCCTGGCCCCTACCTGAAAGGGGAAAGCTTTGTGAGTGGTGAAGCAATTCTGCAGGTGTTTCTCTGTCTCTCTTCCTTTCTATCTCCCCCTTCCCTCTTGATTTCTGGCTGTCTATATCCAATAAATAAGGATAATAAAAATAAATCTAACATTTCTTATTCTGAGTAACATGATTGCTTCAAAATTATTTTTTACCACAATTAGTTGTGTATCAATCTATGATGCATAATAATTGTTCTTGCCAGGTTTTCACTGATTCTAGCCATTTTACCAAATGGAGGAACACTGAGAGACAGTGGGAGAGAAATAAGGTACCATAACACTAAGGCTTCCTCCAGAGCGATGGCTGTGGAGGCAAGCCTGAACTTGGACAGTGTGCAGCAAAAAGCAGATGAACTTTCTAGGTGAGTTAACTTCATGGACTCATAATGTACTTTTATAATATAGACTCATGGTCTTCTTTTCTTTAAGAGTTTACTGTTGATCATTTAGTTTCAAGGCAAAATGAGAACTGCCAGCATTTTTCTACACTTCTTTTATGTTTTGATTTTTCCCCTGAAAGATACTATATTTTATAGATGTTAAATAGTTTCTTATAAAAACCAACTAGAAAAGGTGTCTGAAATCAAGATGGCAGAATAAAGAGGAGCTCAGATTTTTCTCTTCAGTTCTGTAAGTCGACTTCACACATGAGACAAAACATAATTAACATATGAAACAAGTGATAAGTATAAAATGTGTATAATAAGAGTTAAAGAGTTAAGATCATTGGTGAAAGAAATATGTTTGAAAGATGAACTGAAATTTAAACCAAGAACAGGATTTATAACATGAAATCCTAATGAAAATTTAGGAAATGAAAAAAACTTAACATAAGTAAAAGATATATAGGGAGAAACAGGTAAAAGATGAAAAAGTGAATAGGGTATTTTTGTTTTCCCTAAATATTTTAAAGGTGAAAAACAAACAAACCACCAATAAGTGGTCTGTAAATGATGACTAAGGAAATTTCTCCTGAAACATTTCATCAAGAACTTTGATGTAAACCAGAAATTTCAGGGTAAATATATCCACACTTCTTCCAGTGTATATATTCAATAGTTACAGCAGCTTGTTTTAAACCTGGATGTCATGTGTTTACACAAATCACCAGGTATAGTATTTTAAGGCATTTTATGTTAAATTTAAGGATTTGATTATTGTTCTTAAAGCAAGCAAGCAAATAAACAAACAAAAAACCCCAAAGATTTATCCAGGCCCAGTCCTTCATAGTCAAATAGAAAAGAAATCTTTTTGTAACTTCTAAAGATAAAATTAATTTTTCTCAAAGCAATAGAATTTCCATTAGCAACTACCACTGAGAAGAAAATTACTTAACAATTTCAATGTAGTGACAGAAAAAAAAAGTTAGAATTCTATAATTAACCAGGTTAGAGGTGAGGTAAAGATATTTTAGTGTAGGGAGTCGGGCTGTAGGGCAGTGGGTTGCTTTCTATATCTCTCCATATATATATATATATATACCTCTCTTTACCTCTCTTTCATACCACCGGGGTTATGGTTGGGGCTTGGTGCCTATAAGACAAATCCATTTATTCCAGTGGGCATTTTTTTTCCTTTTTTATTTTTTTTGTTTTATTTGACAGGGCAGATGGAAATTGAAATTGGAGGAGTGATAGAGAGGCAAAGAGCGAGATCTGTAGCACTGCTTCATCACTTAATGAAGCTTTCTCTCTGAAGGTGGTAACTGGAGTATTCACTCTCGATTTGAAAAAAGTCAACTTGGAGTGATGAAGTCTCAGTAATTAAAAAATCAGACTCTAGTGATATAGAAGAAAATAAGGCTTTCTAAAATATTTGCCTCATTTTAAAGAAGAATTAGGAATTGAGTTAACTGGATACCTTTTACGAAAAACAAGGATAAATGAGTGCTATTAATATAAGAAAAAATTCATTAGAGATTGGAGACATAATAAAAGAATATAAATGATAGTGGCTGTCTGAATATGATCAGATTATCTATGTAACCTCACAAAATAGTGCCACTTGATTTTTTTAAATGTTCTTTTTAATTCAAATAAGACTATTTTGCTGAGTCTCATCAAGTTTTAGAATGAGCCATTTTATCTTTTTTTTTTTTTCTCCATGGTATTCACTGGGGTTTTGTGCCAGCACTAGGAATCCACTGCTCCTGGTGGCCATTTTCCCCTCCGTTGAATAGGACAGAGAGAAATTGAGAGAGGAGGGGAAGATAGTGGCCAGGGAGAAAGACACTTGCTGATCTGCTTCACCACTTGCGAAGCCTCCCCCCTGAAGGTGGGGAGCCATGGACTTGAACTGGGATTCTTGACTGTTCACTTCATACTATGTGTGCTTAACCTGGTGCACCATGGCCCAGCCCCTTCCATTTTATCTTTTTTCTGTTTTTTTTTCTTTTTAAAAAATTTTTATTTATAAAAAGGAAACATTGACAAAACCACAGGATAAAAGAGGTACAACTCCACTCAATTCCCACCATCAGGACTCCATATCCCCTCCCCTCCCTTGATAGCTTTCCTATTCTTTATCCCTCTGGGAATATGGACCCAAAGCCATTATGGGGTGCAGAAGGTGGAAGTTCTGGCTTCAGTAATTGCTTCCCCACTGAACATTGGCATTGGCAGGTCGATCTATATTCCCAGTCTGTCTCTCTCTTTTCCTAGTGAAGCAGGGCTCTGGGAAAGCGGGGCTATAGGACAAATTGATGGGGCTGTCTGTCCAGGGAAGTCTGGTAGGCGTTATGCTAACATCTGGAACCTGGTGGCTGAAAAGAGAGTTAACATATAAAGCAAAACAAGTTGTTGACTAATCATGGACCTTAGCCACTTTGCCACCTCTGGGACCACTGACTAATCATGAACCTAAAGGCTGGATTAGTGGAATAGTTCAGATGAAGAGTTGGGGGGGGGGGGCGTCTCCTTTTTGTAAATAGCTAGTTGGCCTATTTTAGTTATATGCCAAATTGTCTGTGACTATGCTAGTTTTTGTTTGTTTGTTAGTTTTTGGTTTTTTCCATCTGAGCCTGAAGTCTGATATGCTGGTGTGTCCTAGTTATTGTCTGAGGAGATAATGTCATGGCTGGAAAAGGACCAGAAAGCTGGATCAGGGAAGAGAGTAGCTCTCAAATATAGGAAAGGTGTATAAATATTGTTGACTGTAAACCCCATCGATATGATGTAATCTGGGGCCCATATTCAGCTTAGGAGCCTATGTGACCTCTGCATCCCTGTAGATCTGAGCTCTTCTGTGGTCATAAGTAGGAATGTTCCAAGCTGCCCCAATTTCAGGACCCATCTTGCTCAGGTGTAGCATAGAATATGTTGTCCAGCCTCCCTTCTGAGGATGGAACATTCTCTACAGTTGTTGATCCAATTTGAGGGCAAGATCCTATGGGGGTACACAAAGAGTTCTATTGTGATGTTCCTGATAGAGATGACTGGTAATATTAGGGATAGGGGTTTATTTGAGGTATAGGCCCATCATGTCTGTTTGGGAATTTCAGGACTCCCAAAATCGGGGCCCAGCTGATGGAGTGGACTGATAGTGACTAGAGTCATCCTTAAAGTATTCCAGTCTCTTACTCTTATTCAGCTTTTGCAGTCCTTGCTTTGATAAAGTTAGCTATGGAGTGAATGAGGGAAGTGTATAGGAAGTAGGTGAGGAGGGTATCTAAGTCTAAGTAGACACTATTTCACTATGAACTTTATACTGACTCACTGCAGACTATTGTGCACTTTTGCTCAGGTATATATTTTGCACTAATTTATGGATACATGTGAATGTATGCTCTATCTCATGGGACCTAATCTATTTCTACATTTTGGGACTTTGTCAGGAAGGGAACCACCTGAAATGGAATTAGAAAATCCTATGAAAGGAAAGGTCTCACCTGAGTAATGAGGCTGAAGGGTTGATATTACATGCCTGATGTCTCTGGACACAGTTTGAAGTGAAGCATGCTGAGGTGGTACTCATTGTGTTGATTAGGATGGGATCAGCAGATGCAATATCATTTGGTATCAATTGAAAGAAGCATGCAGGAAAGTGAGCCCCACCCTAAAGCTTACAGGACTGGGGGAAATACAGGCTCTATAGAGGAAGTGGGAGGATCCTGCTGTCTTAGGGTTTAAGAAGGCAATAGATAGTTATTGCTGTAGTCACATTATTGGGCAATTGGGTTAATTTTGAAATATCCCTTTGTGAGGAATCTCTGCATCATACATAACATCACCATAATTTATGTCCTTTGATATTATTTGTATATAGCTGTGCCACAGGTTGCTTCTGTTCTTCCTGATCTTTTAAGAGAGTCAACATATCAAAGATTCAGACTATGGTCTGTGAATTAAGAAGTTTGAGAGGGGAGTCCAGTAGTAGTGCAGCAGTTTAACTGTACGTGGCTCAAAGTGCAAGGACTGGCATAAGGATCCTGTTTGGAGCCCCTGGCTCCCCACCTGCAGTGGAATCGCTTCACAGACGATGAAGCATGTCTGCAGGTATCTATCTTTATCTCCCCATCTTTTTCTTCTGCTACCCTCTCCACTTCACTCTGTCCTATATATCAATGAAATCAATAACAACAAGGGCAAGAAAAGGAAAAATAAATACATATAAAATTTTTTTAAGTTTAAGACGTTCAATCAATTTTTCTCCTCTCATATTAATTAAATAGTGATTTATATGACTACAAATTAATAGAAATGTACATAAACACCATTCCCACCACCTAAAGACTGTCCCATCCCACCCTCACACCCCTAACCCCCAGAGAAGTCAAACTTCTGCCATCACCCTCAACCCAGAGATTTCTGCTTTGATGCATACTCAAAATTCAGTCAAAACCTGCTTTGAATTTACCTTTCTGTTCTTCTTTCTCAACTTCTGTTTATGAATGGGATCATCCCATACTCATCTTTGTCTTTCTGACTTAGCACACTTAATATAATTCCTTCTAGCTCCATCCAAGATGAGTCAGAGAAGGTGGGTTCATTGTTCTTTTTTAAAATTTTATTTATTTATTTATTTATTTAAAAAAGGATACATTAACAAAACTGTAGGACAGGAGGGGTACAACTCCACACAATTCCCACCACCAGATCTCCATATCCCATCCCCTCCCCTGATAGCCCTTTATCCCTCTGGGAGTATGAACCCAAGGTCATTGTGGGTTGCAGAAGGTGGTAGGTCTGGCTTCTGTAATTGCTTCCCCACTGAACATGGGTGCTGATTGATCAATCCATACTCCCAGTCTGCCTCTCTCTTTCCCTACAAGGGTGGGTCTCTGGGGAAGTGGAGCTCCAGGACCCATTGGTGGGGTCATCTGTCTAGGGAGGTCTGGTCAGCATCATGCTGGAATCTGGAACCTGGTGGCTAAAAAGAGAGTTAACATACAAAGCCAAACAAATTGTTGAACAATCATGGACCTAAAGGCTGGAATAGTGCAGATGAAGTGTTGGGGGGGTATTCACTGCAGACTCTTGAGTACTTTAGCTTTCATATATATATATTTTGCTCTAGTTTATGGATACATGTGAACATATGCTCTATCTCAGGGGACCTGTTCTATATCTAGGTTTTGGGACTTTGTTAGGAAGTGAACTGCCTGGAGTGGAATTAGAGAATACTCTGAAAGGAATGGTATCACCTGTGTAATGAAGCCGAAGGGTTGTCATTCCACACCTGAAGTCTCTGGACACAATCTGAAGTGAAGCATGCTGAGGTGGCACTCTTTGCATTGATTAGGTTGGAATCGGCAGATGCAATATTATTTGGTATGAATTGAGAGAAGCATGCAGGAAAGTGGGCCCCACCCTAAGGTTCTAGGACTGGGGGAAATATAGGCTCTCTAGTGGAAATGTGAGGTTCCTGCTGTCTTAAGGTTCAAGAAGTCAGTGGATATTTATTGTTATCATCACATTATTTGGTGATTGGGTTAACTTTGAAAAGTCCCTTTGTTAGGATTTGCTGTATCATACACAACATCTTGTATATAGCTGTGCCACCAGTTGCTTCTATTCTTCCTGGTCTAGGCTTTTGAGAGAGTCAATCAAAGACTCAGCCTATGTATTAAAAAGACTGAGTCTGTGCTTTAAAAAGTTCGAGACATACAATCAATTTTTCCCCTCTCATATTAATAATACAGTGATTTATATGACTACAATTTAATAAGAGTGTACATAGACACCATTCCCACCACCAAAAGACTATGTCCGATGCCACCCACCTTCCCCCCCCCCACCACCCCGAGAAGCCTAATGTCCACCCTCCGCCTCAACACAGGGTTGTTACTTTGGTGCCCTACTCTAGATTTACTCAAATCCTGCTTTTAGTTTCCCTTTCTGTTCTTCTTTCTCAACTTCTGTTGATGAGTGGGATCATCCCATACTCATCTTTATCTTTCTGACTTTGCTCACTTAACGTAATTCCTTCTAACTCCATCCAAGATGGATCAGAGAAGGTATGTTCACTGTTCTTAATAGCTGCTTAGTATTCCATTGAGTATATATACCACAGCTTTCTTAGCCACTCATCTGTTGTTGGGCAACTGGGTTGCTTTCAGGTTTTAGCTATTGTGAATTGTGCTGCTATGAACATAAGTGTACACATATCTTTTTGGTTGGGTGTTATGGAGTCCTTGGGGTATATCCCCAGGAGTGGAATTACTGGGTCATATGGAAGGTCCATGTCTAGCCTTGTGAGAGTTCTCCAGACTGCTCTCCACAGAGGTTGGACAAATTTACAATCCCATCAGCAGTGCAGAAGGGTTCCTCTGTCCCCACAGTCTCTCCAGCATTTGTTGCTGTTGTCCTTTTCGATGTATGCCATTCTCACAGGGGTGAGGTGGTATCTCAATGTTGTTTTTATTTGCATTTCTCTAATAATCAGCGACCTGAAGCAATTTTTTCATGTGTTTGTTAGCCTTTTGGATCTCCTCTGAAGTGAATGTTTTGTTTCTATACTCTGCCCATTTTGGGATGGGGTCATTTGCTTTTTTGTTGCTCAGTTTGCTGAGCTATTTGTATATTTTGGTGACTAGTCTCTTGTCTGATGTATGGCATGTGAAGATCTTCTCCCATTCTTTGAGGGGTCTCTTTGTTTGTGTGATAGTTTCTTTGGCTGTGCAGAAGCTTTTCAATTTGATGTAGTCCCATTGGTTTGTTTTTGCTTTAGTCTTCCTTATAATTGTTTTGTTTCATCAAAGATGTCCTTGAGGTTTAGGTGGGAAAGTGTTCCACCAATGTTTTCCTCTAAGTATTTGATAGTTTCTGGTCTAACATCCATGTCCTTGATCCATTTGGGGTTGATTTTTGTTTCTTATGAGATAAGGTGCTTCAGTTTAATTCTTCTGCATGTTTCAACGCAGTTTTCCCAGTACTATTTATTGAAGAGAGCTTCCTTCCTCCATTTAATACTTTGGGCCCCCTTACCAAAGATTAGATTTCATAGGTGTGGGGGTTTAGTTCTGGGCTTTTAATTCTGTTCCACTGGTCTGTGTGCCTATTTTTGTTCCAGTATCACACTGTTTTGATGATGATGGCCTTATGATATAGTTTGAGATCTGAGAGTGTGATGCCTCCATTTCTATTCCTTTTCCTCAAGATGTTTTTGGCAATTCTAGGTGTTCTCTGGTTCCAGATAAATGATTGTAGTTTTTTTCTATTCTCTTAAAGAAGCTTGGTGGTACTTTGATGGGTATCACATTAAGTTTGTATATGGCTCTGGGGAAAAATATTCATTTTGATGATATTTATTCTTCCAATCCATGAGTATGGTATATCTCTCCATTTCTTGGTATCAGTTCTATTTCCTTGAATAGTAACTCATAGTTTTCAGTATAATAGTCATTAACTTCTTTGGTCTAATTCAAGAGCATTTAAATCATTTCAAGTATCTTCTCAGACCACAGTAGACTAAAGCTAACATTTAGGACATAAAGAAAATTACTAAAAGACACAGAATTTGGAAACTAAACAACATACTCCTTAACAACCACTGGGCCAGAGAGACACTCAAGTAAGAAATTCAAATGTTCCTGGAAACAAATGAAAATGAAGACACAAGCTATCAAAATATTTGGAACACAGCTAAAGCAGTATTTAGAGGGAAACTCATAGCCATACAATAACCTATTACACAATAAGAAAAAGCTCAATTAAATGACCTTACTGCACACCTTAAGGACTTAGAGGAAGAGGAACAAAGGAACCCTACAGCAACCAGAAGGACAGAAATCACTAAAATTAGAGCAGAAATAAACAACATAGAAAATAAGAGAACCATACAAAATATCAATGATGCCAAATGTTGGTTCTTTGAAAAATTAAACAAGATTGACAAAACCCTAGCCAGACTCACTAAAAAAATAAAGGAGAAGACTCATATTAATAGAATTGTAAACAATAGAGGAGATATCACAACTGACACCACAGAAATCTAGAAAATCATGAAGAACTATCTACCACCAAGCTAGAAAATCTGGAAGAAATGGAAGAATTCCTAGAAACTTAAGCCCTTCCAAAACTGAACCAAGAAGCACTACAAAACCTAAATGCACTAATCGCAGACAAAGAAATTGAAACCATTATTAAGAATTTCCCCAATAACAACAAAAAAGAGCAGTGAAAGGAGTTTTTTTTTTTTTTAATTAGCTAGGAGGAGGGAGAAGGGGGAGAGTGGATAGAGGAGGCAGATAGAGTGAAACAAGTTTCTCTCACAATGGATAGGACACCTAATCACCTAGCAATAGAAAATACACTAAAAGTTAGTTTTGGCCAAACTGAAGGAGGGGGTTAAAGGAACATGTATATATACAATAGTAATAATAAAATAGAGCAGAGTAAACCCTAATAGTCAGTCTGCAGCTTGGTCTGCTCCCGATTGGCTCAGGCAGCCAAATAACAAACAAACAAACAAATAAAAAAACTCCAGGTAGTCTTTCCCAGGCAGATGAGGCTCTGACTGGTCAGATATTTGTCACTCCAATTGAGCTTGAGCCACTTAGAAAAAAAAAAGGGCACAGGGAATCAGAAAGTAAAAGGATTGGAATCACACCCCAGGTAAGCCAGGAATCTTGGTAAAGAAAAAAGCTCAGTGGAGAGCCTGCTAGTAGCAGCTCTTTGGCCCCAGGGTCTGGTTATAGGTTGGGGGAGTGAGGTGCGCTTCAGAAATAATTCAAGAATTTCCTTTCTTTTTTCTCTGTTTTCTAATCCAAATTGAGCTATAGTCACCTCCTTGGTGTCACACTTAGGACCCCTTATTCGCCGTCCTGCTAACGGCCAGGTATCCTAACCTTTCCAGCAGTTGTTGTCGGAGCTCACACCAGCAGCTGCCTCCAAGGTGTCATCTTGGCTTAGGTTTATTGTTCTTAATAGCTGCATAGTTCATTGTGTATATATACCACAGCTTTCTCAGCCACTCATCTGTTGCTGGGCACCTGGGTTGCTTCCAGGTTTTAGCTATTATGAATTATACTGCTAAGAACATAACATAGGTGTACACATATATTTTTGATTGGGTGTTATGGAGTCCTTGAGGTATATCCCCAGGAGTGGAATTACTGGGTCATATGGAAAGTCCATGTCTAGCCTTGTGAGAGTTCTCCAGACTACTCTCCAAAGAGTTGGACCAATTTACATTCCCACCAGCAGTGCAGTAGTGTCCCTTTGTTCCCACAGCCTCTCCAATATTAGTTGCTGTTGTCCCATTTTATCTTTTAATAAATCCATTATTCATTAAATATCTATTTCTTATAAGGTATAATTAATGTATAAATTCATTATCTATAATTATCACCACAACACTTAAAATGTGTTATTGTTATATGACAAAATTGAGGCGTTGAGTTATGGAAAAGTATATTCTGCCTTGAATTTTATAGTTGTAGGACTGGTATTCCAATGTGACTCTGATTGTCTAATACAGCCCATTCTGCTTCCAATATCTAAATCTTACTCTAAAATGAGGCAGAACTTTTTTTTGCTTATTGACATGATCTCTTCTTCTGATTAAACATTTTAAATTCAGTGGAACCAACTTGAGATTATGTTTTTATGGCTACACTACTGTTCTCAGAGAACTTGGCAGTTAGGTATAACATGACAATTTATTTTCTCAAATATGAATGGACCTTTAGCTAATATTCACTGATAATACACTTTTGTCCATTTGTTCATTCAGTTGATGAACTAACTCAGTTATCTTTAGGAACAATTAAAGTAAGCCACATACTCCAGATGTTCCTGGCAATAACAAACTATAATGTCCTCATCTCACATCTAAAGAGACATGGAACTGAGTAGGGGAGTTTCTTATTGGGATATAAGGACTCCTAAATAGTTAGTGTGAAAGAGTAGAAATCTGTGGGGTTTGGTGACTTGGACTACTTATGTAGGACAGATATTCTGAAGTGTTCTCCTAAGGCCAACAACTCCTTGTATTTGAGGTGCATCTCTTTATGCTAAAGTCCAGTGAATCTAGGAACTCTCTTTTTAATATCAATATATCTGTGAGTAACCCAGTACACACTTTTCATTTGTTGTTATGTTAATGTTAATTGGTCTATTGGGAATTAGAAGACTGGAACCTTGTAAATCCATAAGTTTATTATAAGGCTATAGGTTCCAGACCAACAACACACTGACTTTAGAGTTAGATGCATATGAAGTGCCCACTCTCACTCTTATTAGCACTGTCCTTGAGCACAATACTTAACCTCTCTAAACAACTCAATTTACCATCTATAATATGAAGGGAAAAATCCTTAGCCAGGTGAGCTATCTTGTTGGCTTGAAAATGATTAAAAAATTTTATTATCTTTATTTATTTATTGGATAGAGACAGCCAGAAATTGAGAGGAGGGGGGAAGCTATAAAGGGAGAAAGACTGGGAGTCGGGCTGTAGCATAGAGGGTTAAGCGTGGTGCAAAGCGTAAGGACCCCTAAGTATCCCAGTCCAATCCCTGGGCTCCCCACCTTCAGGGGTAACTTCACAAGTGGTGAAGCAGGTCTTCAGGTGTCTATTTTTCTCTCACCCTGTCTTCCCTTCCTCTCTCCATTTATCTCTGTCCTCTCCAACAACGACGACATCAATAACAACAACAATAATAAGTACAACAATAAAACAACAAGGACAATAAATGAAATAAATAAATATTAAAAAAAGAAAAAGAGAGAGAGAAAGACAGAGATACACCTGCAGACCTCCTTCACCACCTGCAAAGCTTTCCCTTGCAAATGGGGACCAGAGGCTTGAACCCAGGTCCTTGTGCACTGTAACTTGTGCATTCAACCAAGTGTGCCACCACCTAGACCTGAAAATGTTTTCAAGAGGAATGCCAGGTGACATGGAGTTGTCTTTTCTACTACTGAGAATTATTCATATTTTTACTATGTTAAGTTACTATCCTGTTCAAAGAGAACAGTAATAACCAAATACTATTTCATTGCCATAAACTCTACTGATTAACCCAGATACCAAATGACAGATGAGTGGCTAAGGAAGTTAAAGTACATACATACAATGGAATATTTATGGTCAGAACTCAAAGGCATCATGTTGAGTGAGACAAGTCAAAAAGAGAAAGACCAATACAAATGAACTTAAGAACAATGAACAGCAAGGGGAAACAGATCAAACTTGGACTGAGTGTGGCACATTGCATCTTATCGTTAGCTAGACCCAGGCCAAGATCTGAAACATATTAGTAATTTCCTTGGCACCCTGGGAGAGGAACTTAAGGCCATAGCAACCCCTAGATCTTACTGTTGAGTATCTGACAACACCAGCTCACACCTTTCCTATTAATTTTTCCTGGGATGGAGGTGTGGTTGTTATGAAGGCATACCAGAAACATGGCCTGGGGAATTCTCTGACTTACCATGTACCTCACTGCAGTTTCAGCTGCCTTCTGATATGTCCAGGAGCAGCAGAACCTCCCAAGGCATGCCTTTACTCCTTTGATGTTTTATGAAAACTGAAGTTTAGTCGAGGCTAGTTTGTAGTCATCTTGTTCTGTATTTGTAGAGGTTATTGAGTAGGCAGACAAAGGAACCTTGGGTTGATTACATAACTGGCCTTCTTAGATTTGGGTGAAGCAACGTACTTATTCCTCTGAAATAGTCATGGAATTAAGTGAATGATAAAACCAATCAAAGCACTGGGGAAGTAAGGAAAATTATCTTCTTGGAGATGGCATTTTATTGTTTTCACTAAAGTTTGTAGTTTACCACCAGGTCAGAGGAATAACTGTAGTCAGACAGATACTGTGTCAACAGATGTTAGCTAACTAAGTACACAATGATCTCCTGCATTTAGACAAGGAATTAGTCCTTTAATTAATTGAAACCAAAGTTTAGAGGCTTGCGAGGTTAGTTGCCTTATGAATCACCTCATGGTGACAGTCTTCTGTGACAAAAGTACACAATGTAATTACAGTTAATTTATACTCCTAATAACTAGATTCAAAATCCTTAAGTTTGAAAAGTACTTCTTTTTCACCAGAAGAAAACAAATACAGTCACTCACAACAATCCATTCACTCATTCAACCTCTTATACATCAGTATTAACATGCTGGACACTGAGAAGGTCTTTAAAATGCTTACACTTCTGGAGTCGGGCGCTAGTGCAGTGGGTTAAGCGCACATGGTGCAAAGTGCAAGGACCAACTTAAGGATCCTGGTTCGAACCCCCAGTCCCCCATCTGCAGGGGAGTCTCTTTACAAGCAATGAAGCAAGTCTGCAGGTGTCTTTCTCTCCCCCTCTCTGTCTTCCCCTCCTCTCCATTTCTTTCTGTCCTATCCAACAATGACATTAATAACTACAACAATAAAACAACAAGGGCAACACAAAGGAAAAAATAAATAAGTATTTAAAAAAATGCTTACACTTCTTGGTCTTCCTTAGTGTAGCACTCTAGTTCTTATTAAGTAAGGACACTCAACAGACTTGTACAAATACGTATATAAGTGAGCATTATTGTCTTATGAAAGGAAAGTATGTATTTAGAACTGTAGATTTAAAAAAAATAAATATCCAGTAGAGATTTCAAATAAGCAAGAACTAACCTGGTAAAATATTTTTCTGCTCTCACCTTTTACTAATCTATTGTCAATCCTTAGGTATATATAAAAAAAGAGCTTTTTGTCTCTAGTATACTACCCATCACTTAAAATCATCTGTCTTTTCATTCTAGTTCATGAACTCCTGGTACTCAAATAATACCAAGATTGTATATGACCACAGCATAGGCATATACCTAGATTTTACATTACTGCAACATGTCTTTTTTCAAATTTTTATTTATAAAAAGGAAACACTGGCAAAACCTGCAACACGTCTTAAAGACCTTAAGGGAATATAAAAATCAACTCATCTGATTAGTCATAGACTACCTCACATCTCTTCATAACATCAATTTGTGAGTTTTGGTCACAGATTTGCCCTTTCAATAAAGGGAAGCATTTTTATTTTTAATTTTTGTTTTTGGAAGAATGGCATAGTTTCGATGATGAAATTCAGTACTGTCATTATGATTCTAACTTAGGGAGAGCTTATATGAGAAGTGAACATGGTAGACTGTTGACATTTAAGAGTCTATACTACTATTACTGTTGCGAGTCAGTGAAGATACTGAAGGGCGTAGCTAATAGAAATCAGAGAGAATGGTGGTACAGTCATTTAACAGGTAGACTCAGATTTCAGTGCTAATAGTGTATCTGTGTTATAGTAATTCTGGATCCTGGCTTATTGAATGGAGAGGATATTCAACTTTTTAAAATTTATTTATTTATTCCCTTTTGTTGCCCTTGTTGTTTTATTGTTGTAGTTATTATTGTTGTTGTTGTTGTTGTTGGATAGGACAGAGAGAAATGGAGAGAGGAGGGGAAGACAGAGAGGAGGAGAGAAAGACAGACACCTGCAGACCTGCTTCACCGCCTGTGAAGCGACGCCCCTGCAGGTGGGGAGCCGGGGTTCGAACCGGGATCCTTATGCCGGTCCTTGTGCTTTATGCCACCTGCGCTTAACCCGCTGCGCTACAGCCCGACTCCCGATATTCAGCTTTTGAAGGGGGTTTGGTCAGGCACTCCTGGACTCTACAAAAAAAAAGGTGACCTCAAAGTCTCAAATCTATCCTATTTGAAGTTTGTGAGCTTGATATTTGCCTAATCTTCCTGAAGTTAAAAAAAGTTTCTTCATTTTTCATAGAAGGATGCCAAATAAATGTTTTTTACTCTCTTAGGGTTGAGAATCAGATGAAATAGTCAATGTAAATATATTTTGTTAATTGCATGATGGTTATTTTAAGATATTTCCTGTAACTTTCATAGAGAATTGTTATCAAAAGAAGCCCTTTCCTCTGCAAACAAATAGTTTCTCTTTTTGAAATTGCTGATAAAGAGAGATGTGACTTTAAGCTATCAGGTGCTAAGTAATTTCTTGTTGCATGAGGGAATAGCCCATGATACATTTTTCAAGGCAGTTGTTTGGGATTAATGGGAACTCCTGTTGCCCAAAGAAACTGCAAAACTCATTTCATAGGTGAAATTACCTTATGTCCTCACTCATCTTTCCAGAGCCAACATTGAATTCAGCCTCTTTTAGACAGAGTCTTACACTAGCTATTCATTTCAATCAAATCTGTGCTATAACATTACAGAATACCACCCATGCTGTAGAGAATTAGGAGTAAATTTCAACACTTATATCACTGTTTCCTTAGCTTGGAGACAATGAGGAAAATCAAATAAGGAATCTCGGTGGTAGCACACCAGGTGAAGCACATATATTGCCAAGTGGAAGGATTCGGATCCCCACCATCATGGGAATCGCTTCATAAGTGGTAAAGAAGGTCTGCAGGTGTCTGTTTTTCTCTCCCCTCTGTCTTCCCCTCTTCTCTAAATTTCTCTCTTTCCTATCCAATAGCAACAACAGCAACAACAATGGAAAAAAAAAGATGGCTGCTGAAAATAGTGGATTGTAGTGCAGGCATTGAGCCCAGCGATGACCTTGAGAGAAACACAACAAGGCCAAGTAGGGATATATGTGGTTGAGCATGTATAAGGATCCAGGCTCAAACTCTCATTCCCCACACACAGGGGGCAAGTTACATAAGCAAAGAAGCAGTGCTGCAGATCTCTCTCTTCCTCCCTGTTTATCTATCTCAACCTTTCCTTACCTTTTCTTTTCATTCTATCAAATGTAAAAGGGGAGAAAAAAAAAAAGAAAAAGAAAAAAAAGCCAGAAGCATTGGATTTGCTACGTAACCATGATAACTTTGTAGCAACACAGACAACACACACACACACACACACACACACACACACACACACACACACACACACTCACACACACATACCCCACACCTCCAAACAAATAAGCATACAAAAAGAGATAACTAATTCAGCATGTACAACTTAAATAAAATTTCTAGATTCATTATTCTATATCGCATGTGCCTTCCAATTAAAAAGCCGGTATTTATGAGGCTTTTAAAAGTAGATTGATTAAATAAGATTTTATTCTTACTAAGAGTTTTATGATAAATACACCTGTTCCTTGTTTCACTAGTCATTTACTTACCTCCAGAAGTAACAATGTTTTATTTTCTAGGCTTTTACAAATATTCATATGGGGGAGTCCTGAGATTCCCACACAGACATGATGGGCCTAGATCTCAAATAGATCCCTCTCTCCATTGTCACTGGTTACCTCTATCAGGAACAACACAATAGACCCCTTTGTGGGCCCCCATAGGATCTTGCCCTCAATGTGGATCAGCAATGGTAGAGAATGTTCCATCCTCCGAAGGGAAGCTGGATATCATACTCTATCTACCACCCAAGGAAGATGGGTCCTGAAATTGGGGCATCTTGGAACATTCCTACCCATGACTACAGAATGTGAGCTCAGACCTACAGGGATGCAGAGTTTACATAGGCTCCTAGGCTGAATATGGGCCCTAGATCAAATCGATGGGGTTTACAGTCAGCAATAATTATACAACTTTCCCATATTTGGGAGCTACTCTCTTCCCTGATCCAACTTTCTAGTCCTTTTTCCAGCCATTACATCATCTCCCCAGGCAATAAATTGGATCCACCTGAATATAAGCAAAAACAAACAAACAAACAAACACTCAACACTGGTGTAGTCATGGGCCCTTTGGAATATAATTAAAATATTCTACTAGCTATCTTCAAAACAGAGACCCAAATCTTTATATGCACTATTCCAGCCTTTAGGTTCATGATTAGTCAGCAATTTGTTTGGCTTTATATGTTAACTCTTTTTTCAGCCACAAGGTTCCAGATGCTACCATGATGCCAACTAGACTTCCCAGGGCAGATGACCCCATCAATGTGTACTGGAGCTCCACTTCTTCAGAACCTTGCCCCATTAGGGGAGGGAGAGACAGGCTTGAGAGTATGGCTCTACCTGGACCTGCCAATGCCCATTTTCAGTGGGGAAGCAGTTACTGAAGCCAGACCTTCCACCTTCTGCACCCCATAATGGCTCTGGGTCCATACTTCCAGAGGGATAAAGAATAGGAAAATTATCAGGAGGGAATGGGATATGGAGTTCTGGTGGTGGGAACTGTGTGGAGTTGTACCCCTCTTATCCTATGGTTTTGTCAAGGTTTCCTTTTCATAAATAAAAACAAAAATACTCATATGTAGTATGGGAGATGACTTATGAGGAGGAGTGCACACTTCATTGTGCACAAGGAACCTGGCTTGAGTTCTTGAATGCCACAGGGGAGCACTATTAAATAGGAAGCTTTCTGAGTGGTGGAGCAGTGTTGAAGTGTTTCTCCTTCTCTCTTCTCCTCCCCCTCCCATTGTCCATTTATCTGGTAAACGGAAACTAAAGAAACAAAAAACAGATGACTGCCTAGAGAGATGGTATTTTTCTGGTGAAAAAACCTAAAGAAACCCTATCCAATGAGTGTGTGTGTCCATATAATCTTAATCAATTCCTCTCAAATCATAGCTTTGATATCTTTATTAAGCCAATATTTAGTTTTCTTATTATTAGGCAAATATTTTCACAGGTGAACACTATAGCACGTTATTGCTGGGGCTCTATGCCAGCACTATGAATCCACTGCTCCTAGTGGACACTGTTCCTTTTTTATTCTTTTAATTCAATAGGACAGAGAGAAATTGAGGAATACTGGGGAGACAGAGGGAGAGAAAAATAGATACCTGCAGACCTGTTACATTGCTCATGAAGTGGACCTCAGGCAGGCGGGGAGTGGAGACTCGAAGCCAGTCCTTGTGCTTAGTAATAAATGTGCGCCACTACCTGGTCCCCCTCCATATATAGTTTTGTGCAACGTCACTCAAATACAGTAATGTATGTCTTTATTTACTTGTTTATTTTTTTTTGTGAAACAGAGGACACAGAGGTTTCTTTCCGTATTGATTGTTCCTTGAATCAGCTTCCAAGCTTTTTCCCTGGATTCCCTTCACAGTTCTTCCAGGATTTCCCTTTCTGTGGAATAGTATTCTTGAATTATTCATTATGTCTTTTTTTATTTGTTATCTCCTTTGTGTTGGCAGTGGTGATGCATATTTTCTAGCTGCTTCATCAGGTTCAAGGAGTAGTTTAAGGCACAGGTTAGAAAGATAAAACCCTCAGAGTGCCTGTCTTGAGTGTTACAGTTCCTAAATGGGTAGAAAACTGTCCATGCTTGTCACCAGTCATTATTTTAGGAAAAACATTTTATATCTTTCATATTAGTTTTTTTTCTTTTTAGTATCCCATATCTCCCTTTTTAAAATTTCTTTTTCTTTTATTTCTATTATTTAATATTTTATTTGGTAGGACAGAGAGAAATTGTGAGGGGTAGGATATAGGGAGAGAGAAAGATAGACACCTGCAAACCTGCTTCACTGCTTGTGAAGCTTCCCCCCTGCAAGCAGGGTGCAGGGATTTGAACCTGAGTCCCTGCCCATGGTAACAGCTGTACTTAACTAGGTGTGCCACCACCTGCCCCCACCCCACATATTTTACTTTTTCTTATTGCTAATTCCTCTTTTTCTTTCTTCAAGATTTTCTTGAAGAAATAAGTATAAAATACTTTGAATGAAATGCCTTTGGTTATATAAAATCTAAGCTTAAATGAAAATTTTTCTTCAGATATTTGAAGGCATTACTTTATGAGAAATTTGGTCATTGTGATATTTTTGTACAAAAGGTCCTTTTTTTTTCCCATGAAGTTTCAAGGATCTTAATCTTTTTTCTAGTGTGCTGAAATTTCATAATAATGTCTCTAATGAGAGGACTACATCACCACTTTTGCAATGATGTTGCGTAACTAATGGCTGTTAAATATCAGTGGCTTTTCTCCCACATGGATCTACAGTTTATCTACTCATGACTTTGTGCACATTTTTTCAAATGTCAAATTTAGGGACTGTATTTCTTATTTTGGGTTCTAGGCAGAAGGCATATCAGGTGACTGAACATAGGCTTTTGGGGGGGGGGAAGGACAAGCCTGAAGAAGTTCAAATCAAGTGCTATAATTATAACACCGTCGGATATGATATATTCCATTCACCAATGCAATTTACAAGGAAAAGTGCAAAGTCAAAGGAACAATGGAATTTCTACCTACCATGAGCTAAGGAGTAGTGAGGAGGGGAGACTCAGTTTGTAATCATCCATCATGTGTATCAGATTTTACTCCTTAAATTGGATAGTGGATGAATCCTTTCACTTTGGACCTCCATGTGCTTTACTTCTGAGAAACGGTCTTGAGTCATTTTTAAATATGATATTCTTTATTTCTGGAACTCAACTCTCTCTTTTTTTTAATTGTTAAACTTGTTTGACTTCTGTTCTATTTTCTTTTTTTTTTTCCTTTTTTTCTTTCTTGTTCAATTCATAAGACTGTTGTTGTAGGCCTTTGGTTTTTCTTCCTATTTTGCTGCTCATCTTTGCTTTTCAACTTTTCTATCAAATCAAGTTATGTATTTATTTTCAACTTAAAAAAATTAAAAACTGTTCTTTGAAAGAGGCTCTTAGAAGATGATGAAATAGCTGGCTTAGATTCTATGTTGTTTTGATGTGCAGGCAACCCTACCTAGGTTTGAACCTGGCCCCCACAATACTGAAGGATGCTTTAATGCTGTGATATTTTTTTTACTCTGTCCCTCTATCTTCCTGTTTCTATCTAAAAATAAAGATTTTTTTTACATTAAATGTTTCCATAAAAATCCTGTTTATCTTTCTTTCTCCTTCTTCTCTTCCTCTTTTTAAAATCTTTTTAATATTTTTTATTCATTTAGTCCCTTTTGTTGCCCTTGTTGTTTTATTGTTGTAGATATTATTGTTGTAGTTATTATTGTTGTCCTCATTGTTGGATAGGACAGAGAGAAACGGAGAGAGGAGGGGAAGACAGAGAGGGGGAGAGAAAAATAGACACCTGCAGACCTGCTTCACCGCCTGTGAAGCAGTTCCCCTACAGGTGGGGAGCTGGGGCTCAAACCAGGATCCTTATGCTGGTCCTTGCGTTTTGGGTCAAGTGCGCTTAAGTCACTGCACTACTGCCCGACTCCCCCTCTCCTCCTCCTCCTCCTCTTTCTCCTTCTTCTTTTGTTTTCATGTTAGAAGATTTCTGTAGGAATCCCTTGCATCTGCACACATTTAGAAAGTGTACTGAGATGTTTGGTGAAATAGCTCACTTGGATAGTGTACTACTTTGCCCTATGTGTGACCCAGGTTTGAGTATAGTCCCCACTGCACTAAAGGAAGCTTAGAAGCTATGGAGTCTCTCCCTTTTCCTTTAGCTGACAAAGTCATCTTGGAGTAGTGAAGCACCAGTGATGACACAGCAAGCAAGCAAAATAACAAAAGAAAGTACTAAGAACCTTGGGACTAACATTGAGTGTTTGACTGAACTTGTTAACTGAGCTTCCTTATATTTTGATCTGGCTAGGGTATTTCTTGGACCAACTGAAGGCACTATTTTTAGGTTTTGTTTCTTAAACCTATGGGAAATTATTATTATTATTATTATTATTATTATTATTATTATTATTATTATTTGTGGAGAATGGGAAGCTAATTGTCAGGGGAGCATGCGGGAAGAGAGTAAGAGTATTAGACTCAATGTTGAAAGAGTACATTGCTGTTGAGGGACAAGGGGTACCTGAAGGGTTCAGTAGTACCACTTAGAAAATAGGAGTGGTTACAGGTGTGGCTTGGAAAGGTGGAGGCCAGACTTAGTTTTTAAAAACTAGAATGTGTGAGCTCTCTTGCTCTGCCTGGACCATCATGTAACTTGCTCTTTTTTATTCTCTGTCTCTCCCTCTTTCTCTCATGCCCCTACATGTGAGTGTTCTCAATTTTCCTAAATAAAGTTTAAAGTACCTGAAAAATCATGCTCTTTCTTCAATTCTTTGTTGGGATAATGAAATTATCCCATGATGAAATTGATGAAATTTTTAATGCTGGTGGAACAAACACCGGACTCCCCCTCTCCCTTAAAACCTCTCCATATAATTTTCTTGTTGGTATAGAAGTGTCTCTTTTATCCAACTATTTTCTCTGTTACTCACCTTCAGTGAAAAGGTCCTCCATCCCATGGGACTAAAAAGGGCATTTGTGGAGAGCTTCCTGAGAGGAGGGCCATTCTTGATGCTACAAGTGATTAAATTATGAAAGATGCTTGGTGAAGAACAAGTTAGTTTTTGACTTTTCCAAATGCAAGTTTAGATGTTGACATTAAGTCCCTCTCCCCATTATCACTGGTCATCTCATCAGGAACAACATAATAGACTCCTTTGGGAGCCCCCATAGGACCTTGCCCTCAACGTGGATCAACAATGGTAGAGAATGTTCCGTCCTCCGAAGGGGAGTTAGGTAACATACTCTATTTACCACCTGAAGAAGATGGGTCCTGAAATTGGTTCAACTCAGATTGTTCCTACAGATGACCACAGAATGTAAGTTCGAACCTACAGGAATGTAGAGGTTACATAGGCTCCTATGCTGAATATGGGCCCCAGATCAAATTGATGGAGTTTACAATCAACAGTATTTATACACTTTTACCATACTCTCTTCCCTGATCCAGATTTCTAGCCCCTTTCTCAGCCATGACATCAACTCCTCAGACAATAACCTGGGTCCACTTGCATATCAGATGTCAGGTGCCGGGCTAGCTTCGTGGGTGGGAGAGAGAGACGACCAGGGACTCACGGCTGAGTGGTACACAGTTCAGTCTTTATTCATGTGGAACGCAGTGAAATCTAAGCTATCTCTAATCACAATCTTGTCCTTATATATCCTGAGGTGGAAGAGTCAGGTCCCAAGAGGATGTAGGTAGGATAGGGGGTGGGGAGAAGAAAAAAGTGTGCAAAACAGTGAGTATTAAACCAATGCTCTGGAGGCAGGGCGGTGCTTAGTTAACAGTGGTTATGTAAATAGAATACAGTGTTAAGCAGGGGGATTAAACCAATGAAACAGAAGAGGTCTTAGAAGCAGAATTTAGAAGCATACCAATAGTCAGGCTCAGGCAAAAACTAATAAAGTCATGGGGCCTTTGGAATATACCTAAAATAGACCTACTAGCTATTTTCAAAACAGAGACCCCAAATCTTCATTTGCAATCCAGCCTTTAGGTTCATGATTAATCAACAATTTGTATGGCTATTTGTATGTTAATTCTTTTTCAGCCACCAGGTTCCAGATGCTACCATGACAACTGGACTTCCTAAGACAGATGACCCCACCAATGTGTCCTGAAGCTCTGCTTCCTCAGAGCCATGCCCCACTAGGGAAAGAGAGAGGCAGGCTGGGAGTATGGATCAACCTGTCAACGCCTATGTTCAGTGGGGAAACAATTATTGAAGCCAGACCTTCTACCTTCTGCATCCTTGGGTCCATACTCCTCCCATGGGATTAAAGAGTAGGACTGTGGGAGTCTGGCAGTAGTTCAGCTGGCTAAGCACAGGTGGCACAAAGCACAGGGACAGGTGTAAGGATCCCAGTTCTAGCCCCCGGCTCCCCACCTGCAGGGGAATCACTTCACAAGAGGTGAAGCAGGTCTGCAGGTGTCTGTCTTTCTCTCCCCCTCTCTGTGTTCCCCTCCTCTCTCCATTTCTCTCTGTCTTATCCAGCAACGATGACATCAGTAACAACAACAATAATAACCACAACAATAAAACAACAAGGGCAATAAAAGGGAACAAACAAACAAACAAACAAACAAATAAAAAGAGTAGGAAAGCTATCAGATGATGGGATGGGATACAGAGCTCTCATGGTGGGAATTGTACCTTTCTTATCCTATGTTCTTGTCAGTATTTCCATTTTATAAATAAATACATTTTAAAAAAGAAGAAATTGACATTCAGAAGGGGATGCCTCACAAGTAGTAAAGTATTACTGCAGATACCTTTGTCCTCTGAATTTCTCTCTATGTTTATAAAAAAATCAAAAAGTAAAAAAAGGGGGAAACTGCAGCTAAGAAAAGGTGGTGGAGTCATGTAGGTAGTAAAGTCCCAGTGACAATTATAGTAGGAAAAAAAAAACTGACTTTCGTGGATCTATTATGCCAGTTATTCATCAGAAGCTTGTTTTCCAATTATTAAAGTGTTGAGTTTACTCCTTTTTTCTTAGCCTCATTCTTGTGAGCTTTATAAAACCCTACTCAATGAAGTTTTACAGAAAGAGTAAACAAAACGAAAATAGATATGTATGTGTTAAAGCACTCATTTTTATTTAATAGTAATAATAATGTTTGTGTTTGTTATCTAAATTCTTATTATAAAAGTAATGATCACATCTGCTTGAAATCTTTTTCAGTTGTGTAGATTTTCGGACAAGAAAAATAAAATAGTCCCCACCTCTTCATCTGCACTATTCCAACCTTTAGGTCCATGACTGGTCAATAATTTGTTTGGCTTTGTATGTTAACTCTCTTGTCAGCCACCAGGTTCCAGATGCCAGCATGTTGCCAACCAGACTTCCCTGGACAGAAGGCCCCACCAATGTGTCCTAGAGCTCCACTTCCCTAAAGACCCACCCTACTAGGGAAAAAGAAAGGCAGACTGGGAGTATGGATAGACCAGTCAATGCCCATGTTCAGCAAGGAAGCAATTAGAGAAGCCAGACCTTCTACCTTCTGCAACCCACAATTACCCTGGTTCCATACTCCCAGAGGGTTAAAGAATAGGAAAGCTATCAGGGGCTGGGATGGGATACAGAGTTCTGGTGGTGGGAGTTGTGTGAAGTTGTACCCCTTTTATCCTATGGTTTTGTCAATGTTTCCTTTTTATAAATAAAAAATTAAAAAAAAAGAAAAAGAAAATAGTCTACTCTAGCAATTTTCAAGAAGTCTAATTCTTGAACAGTGTAAAAAAAAAACAGCTGTCAGCTACAAAGTTATAATTTGTGAAATGTTGCTTTTGTTGACTTACATGCATTGCATACAGTCATCTGCAGCTTCAGACATGTGGTTCCATCATAGAGGAAAGATCAGGGAGTAAAGACTTTGAAAGAAATTCATTCAGTATTCAGTTGATAAGTAGACTGAAACCAAGAACCTGATTTAGAGTTTTTCCTGATTTTTAAATTTTTTTTGCTTTTATTGTTATGCTTGTTAATGAATATAGCTTATAGATAGCTAAATAAATATTGCATTAGAAGTGATGAGAGGGAGATGAAATCCAGTCAGCAATTTACTGAAGCATGTGAAGCAAATCATGATCAGAATCAGGAAGAAGAGTAATGATTTCTTTCATTGCTGAACAGAAGTTAAAGTAAACTTATCACAGAGTAAATCTATCTCAGCACTGAATTAAAGTTCTTAGTGACAGATATGAACCCAGGACTTTATGCATATAGAATACGCCTGAGCAGCCTCTACAGTCTTTTTTTTTTGTAGGTTTTGATAGAAAGGCCAAGGTGCCACTTTACCATTAAAGAAGCTCCATTTTTATTATATTTCATCTAACCTTATTTTAATTTTATTTTACTTTTTTATTTACCTTGGAGTTGTCTATGATATTCTCATATGTTCTAAAGCATATGGCCTTGAGATTCACACACAGAAGGGGTGTACTCCATTGATAAACTCATTCATTCCCTGGACCCCAGCTGATAAGAGAAAAATCCATAAAACTAGCTGTCTCTAAATATCCATAAACTTGGTTATTTATCTTAAACCCTTTGAAAGTGAAATCAGCATTTGCCAATTTACTCACACAGAATAAATAAACTTTATATTACTGTGGATACCGTGTACACTCCATGGACTGATTCAGTTATGAACAAAATTCAACCTAAACTTTAATTCCTCAGTGATAAGAAAGTAGGTTAAGTCTGTTAAAAAATATGCCCTGGGGGTCGGGCAGTGGGTTAAGCGCATGTGGCTCAAGGCGCAGGGACCGGTGTAAGGATCCCGGTTCGAGCCCCAGGCTCCCCACCGGCAGGGGAGTCGCTTCACAGGAGGTGGAGCAGATCTGCAGGTGTCTATCTTTCTCTCCCCCTCTCTGTCTTCCCCTCCTCTCTCCATTTCTCTCTGTCCTGTCCAACAACGAACGACATCAACAATGGCAATAATAATAACCTCAATGAGGCTACAACAAGGGCAACCAAAGGGGGAAAAAATGGCCTCCAGGAGCGGTGGATTCATGGTGCAGGCACTGAGCCCAGCAATAACCCTGGAGGAAAAAAAAATATGCCCTTTGTGTTTTCATTGGTATTCATACTTTTATTGTCATCTAGGACAGAAACACTAGATTGGAAGAATTATAGCATAGTCTACTTTTGGATAAGATCATATTTTGTGTTCCAATTTGACCCCTTTTTAAGTAAAATCCTTGGAAAAGGTATTTGCTGAGTTTGAAGTTATTTCCTGATCGGAAAATATTAGTAAGAATTATTTGACATATGGAATTGTTTTGAAAATTAAGGTGTTTATAAATTGGTTGGTATAATGACTGACTTTACTGACATTGCTGTATATGCTTATAATTTCTATGATTTGAATTCATTTTCTGGTAGGAAATATGATAAAAGTTTAATATTCAAAGATACATAGAATGATATGTAACTTGGGCAGTGGAGATAGTGTAACGGTTATGCAAAACGTCTTTTATGCCTTAGGATCCAAAGTGCCAGGTTCAGTTCCCCATACCATCATAAACTGGAGCTGACTAGTAATCTGGTTTCTCTCTGAAACTCTTTCATTAAAATAAAATATATTTAAAATTGCATTATGTAATTTAAAGCAGATAAGAGATTAATGGGAGAAATAGGGCAGAAATTGATTATTTTAAAGTCTCTAAGTAATTTCTCCCAACTAACTACTTAAAGTTATATCTGTACAACAATGACTCTCATATCTAAATCCTTAAATCCAGATATTTCCTTTAATTTACATATTTATATATTCAATTTCAAAATCACACTTGGCTATTTCAAGTATGTTTAAAATTCAAAGCATTCAATGCAATACATGATATCTTTTTTAAGCTGCTCATCTTCATTATAAAGACAGGATATACTAGTTATATAAACCAGGAACCTGGGAATATTCCTTGAGACATTCCCATTATTTTCCAAAATTAATTACAGATATTCTAAATTAAAATAAATATTATCCAAATTTGTTCCTAGGTATTCTTTTATTATTTTTCCAACACCCTGATATTAGTTGTTCCTATCATTTCTTGTTTGTACTCCTTTTACAAATTGTTTGTGAGCACCTTATCATGGTATGCTCTAGTTCATTCTCTTTATTGCATCCAGGAAGCTCTTCAATGTATTTCTAGTTCTCTTGAAATAAAACAAAACAAAATCCCTTAACATCCAACATGGCTTTGCTAAATCTCTTGTCTATCCATTTTCCATAGTCTCATTCAGATTTTCCCCCTTCTTTATCTGACTGCTTTGAGCATCTCTCATTTTTATAAATATGCTCATTCCTTCTCACCATAAGGTCTTTGAAATGGTCATTCTCACTTTTGAGAAGCACTTCTCAACCTTTTTTTTTTTCAAAATTAACTCTATTTCTTTTATACACAACAGTAGTTCAAGTGATATTTCCTCAGAGAAAACTTCTTGACTTTTTAGTTTGCTTATGAAGATCCCACAGAACATTTATTTTTCTTCTGGCATATGCATATATGACAACCAGTCAGTCACATTTCTTACGATTATTTTGATGATTATTTCTAATGATTATGATGATGATTCTTATTATGATTATTTTATTAACCACTCAGACACTCAAATGAAAGCAGAATACTTTATTTACTGCTTTATCTCTGGAGGTGAGGACAGAGCCTAGCTCATGATAAGAGTTCAGTAAATATTTATAGAATAAAAGGACTCTGAAGCAAATGGAGGAAGGGCTTAATTTGCTTCCTGTTTTCTTTTTTTTTTTTCTTAAGTTTTTAAAAAGTGTTTATTTTCCCTTTTGTTGCCCTTGTTACTTTTATTGTTATAGTTGTTTCCTTTATTCTATCCATCTTACTAATAATATGGCATAGGTAGGGGCCCAATAACTTTGTGCTTATATAAATAAATGAGTGAGAGATAAAACATTGCAAAACCTTTTGGTAAAGTTGTGAACACAGAAAGAAGTACACACTTCAGCAGAGGGAAGAGGGGAGCATGAAAAAAAAACTTTCACCAAAGCACTGCTATTAGTCTAGACATGGAAGAGCATAAATAAAGAGAAGAGGGTGTCTGGAATATGCCGGAAATCCCAAATATTTAGGCCTGGTTAGGGAGTAGGATGTGAGAAAGAGAAGAGTATATACTAGTCTGTTCTGAAGAAGACGCAGACGAAACACACGATAATCCCCAATGAGAAGATCTGACAACAGTAAGGATGAGTCAGAATGAAAATGGGTAATGCTTACTTCCTCTTTAAATAAGCAAGGATTATACACTTTTCAGCTCCAGGAGGTCTTGGGTTCTGAATGAAAACAATGCTTAAATTGAACTGAACAAGAAGCCAACATCAGGACCAAAATGACCCTGGGGATTATCACTGAACTAACATAGTGATCTGAATAGAAAAAAAAAAAAATCGTGAATAATACGTAGGGCAGATCTCACTCAAAATCAAGACAAAATACCTGGTGCCAAATAAGTATAAGGCTATAATACTAGTTTCAGCCTGGATATCCAAAATAAAATTAGTTTTTTTCTTATATTCCTTGGGAATATTTGTAATGTTAATTTACCATCAGACTCACTTTCCACAAATATTACGTGATACAGTGTGGATCTCCAGAGTACTAAACCCCAGAAAACTTACATAGTATCTAAGGCTCTTCTCTTTCCCAGCTTTGTCTGCTGCGTATGGCCTGTTTATATAGCCAGAGGCTCTAACATCACTGCTGTTAAGAGCTCATGTTGACTCCACATTTTGGCTTTCTGACTTCTCACCCTCTATACTTCAAAGTTTGACTAACTTAACACTCAAGCCAAGGCCCCTCTGTGTCCCCTCAGGCTTTTCCAGCCACCCTACAAAAGACATTTCATATAGTTGTTACCCACTCCATGACATAGGCCTGCCTTGTATTCTTAGTGTCTTACTCTCCAGCCACAGAGACTGCATTAGTTTTATTTTCTTTTACCTTTTAAAAATACTTTCACATATATAGTTCCTTTTCCAAAGATTCAGATCTAAATACATGTAATCCAGGCCTGAGTGAGGTGAATAGTAGATATTATTTTTATTCTTCCATGTTATTGAATTTTCCTGATGCTGAACATTCATAACACAGTTCACTCTTCTGGAATTTTTTTTCCTGGAAAGTGATACTTTATGTAAATGAAACCTGTGCTATTTAGTCAGGCATGTTTGAACTGAAAGGTGTATGCAGCTTCAGCTGCAAATATAGATGCCCATGACATCTTTGGTAATGATTACATTTAATGTATGGGGGAAGAAACACAGCAGTTTGTTTAAAAGGAATTCAATCTTATTTTGCAGCTCTATTATGTTCTGTGAAATAGCAAGCACTATATATTCATATATGAGCAATATAATTTATATATAAATATGGATTTTTTCAACTTCCAGGAGAAAATAGGATACACTAGAGCATTCCTTATAGTTGTTAATATTCATTTAGAATGTTTATTTTTTTAATTCAGTGTTTCTATTCTTTATTGCTCAATATTCTGTGTCATAATGCTTAAGAAAAAAAATCTCTTTAAGAATTCATCTTAGTTTACCAGAAGATCACAGTATTTCTAGTTTCTGTCATGGGTGATTTGCTATTCTTTCCAATAGAGGTATACTTATTTCGTCCCATCCGTCTACTATAAAGGTATCCCTCACTGCATACCAAATTAAAAACTTCATTAAAACATGTACTTACTAGTAATGTATGTCTTGTCATTTTAAGCATTTTACTATATTTCAAGAACAACACAATGTAATCTACATTCATAAGACCTTTTCTGAGAAAATCTGAAATTTTAGCATATTTTTCATGTCTTCACCACTTTTCAGATTACTATCAAGAATCCCTCTAAGAACTATAGTACATTTCAAGAGATCTCCCTGCATATCAGTAGAGGAGTTGTCATAAACACACAAACGATAGCATGGGATATCTCTATTAGAAAATTACCAATGCTTTTCTATATCTCTTGGAGTAAAATCTCAAATATGTATATTTATTTTGTGTATAAGACTCATACCAGGCATCCTTAATCTAGTAATTTATATCCTGTCCTTGGGTAAGTTCTTTGAGATTTAATAATTTTAATCTGGTGGCCTTCTGTACACCCAACCCTGGTCTTATCAGAAAGAAGAGGAATTGTGAATTACAATGGAAAAATAGACACAAAAGTATTTGACCATTACAAAGTGTAAGGATGTGTATTGCAATAGCATGTTGAGATGCTAGGACCAGTCCTTGCTGAGACTTACATATGTTGACTTATAGTGACAATGGCAGCAGCAGGGAAAATGCCATTGCCTGAATGTGACCTAAATACATCATGCTGCTTAAACCTTAGTAACAGGAAAAGCAATGACCTCAGCACTGAAAATTCACAGTGAGATTAGGTAGGGCTTGTTCACTCCAGAGCCTCCTCTGTCCTCAGCATCATAGCCATTGGTACGGGTGGGGGAGTAGGATGGAAGGGGGATGGAAACTATGTTAAGAAAATTAACTCTGCCAGCACAGTATGTCATCCTGGGCTGATTTGCCTGGTGGACTTCAATTGTTCAAATACATTAACTCCAGCTGAGAAATTCTCTTTCTAATGTCACCTTCATGTTAAATAATTTTGGAGGTCTTTGTCCTAAATGGTTTGTAAGACTAGAACTATTACTAAGAGAATACATCCTAAATAATGCAATAAAGACTTAATCAATATGACTACTGTTTGCCAGATACCAGCAGATGTATAGACAATTAAAAAAAATCTTTGTGAAGCTCAAACAAAAGCAGTTACTATTCACCACAGAATGAGATGAACCAGATAGCATGGAAGACTTTATTCAGAATCGTAAGATCCTGAAAGGGATGACAGAGGTTGAGACCTAAGTTAAACGATTAACACCTTATATGTGACTATAAAAGGAACCTCACAATTTCTGGGGACATTGATATATTTAACTTTAAAAACTGTATTAGTGATTTAATAATGATTAACAAGATTGTAAGATAACAAGGGTACAATTCCATACAGTTCCAACTGAGTTCCCTTTCCCATCCCCTCCATTAGTAACTTCTCTATTCTATTTTCTATTCTATTCTATTCTATTCTATTCTATTCTATTCTATTCTATTCTATTCTATTCTATTCTATTCTATTCTATTCTATTCTATTCTATTCTATTCTATTCTACTCTACTCTACTCTACTCTACTCTACTCTACTCTATTCTATTCTATTCTATTCTATTTTATTCTATTTCATTTATTCATTATTAGCCTCCAGGGTTATCACTGGGCCTTGGCTCATGCCCTACAAATCCACTGCTCCTAGGGTCATTTATAGGACAGAGAAAAAGTGAAAATTGAAAGGGGAAGTGAAGATAGAGAGGGAGAGAGAAAGATAGACACTAAGACTGCTTCGCCACTTATGAAGCAACCCCCTTGTAGGTCGGGAGCCGGGGGCTTACACCAGGATCCTTGTGAGGATTCTTGCACTTCATACTATGTGCACATAACTCAGTGCACCACTGCCAGCCCCCTCTGGGAAAATGGGCCAAATTTTTTATGGGGTGCAGAATGTGGAAGGTCTGACTTCTGTAATTGCTCTCTGCTGGACAAGGACCTTGTCAAGTCTATCCATACCCTCAGCCTATATTTAACTATTTTTAACTATGTGCTAATGTAGCTTTAAATGGTAGAACAAAACACATTTTGCTTCGTAAATTATCTCTTGTTGAAAACCCTAAGGCTGCAGTCAAATGCTCTACCACTGAGTTATACCCCCATATTTCTAAGGCTGTTCTAAAACATAAACTTTGTCTCGAATGTGACATGACAAGTGACAGCTGACTACTCTTCCTGTGTAGCTCCACTAACCTGCCATTCTTGATGGACTTTTGGGGGCTGGGGTGATACAACGTGCTGTGTGTCTGGTTCATAATACATTGCACTGAGAGACTAGAGAAGCTAGTGGAGAGAGGTGAAAGGTGGCTTATGAAGGGGACCTCCAAACCCCATTCTGGAAGTTGGATGTGTTGTTTTTCTCTAGCCACAGATCTCAAGGAGAGTGAGTTGGTTGATGACCTTGCTGCATCATTGAATTTTTTTTTTTTTAGGTTTCTAGTCCATCAGCAGATTCTCTAGAACACTGGTTATTGTGAGCATTATGAACTCATTTTGACATACACCCAGCATGAGAAAGGCTGTGCACAAATGCAAGCAAATCTTTCACACACACTCACAGTCTTACAATGCCTCATGTCATGTTCTCTTTTGTCCCATTTCCTTCTACTGTGCTCTATTTATTTTGTTGTTACAGTACTTTTGTTATAACTCTATAAATCGGTTTCATAGTTCATTGGATCAAGACCAGAAGTTTTGGAAATGTTGCTGTAGAATTAACTTTGAAATCCCTGAATCCCTACATTTCTTCCAGATAATTTCCTGTCTGCTATCCAGGACAGCAGACTCTGCAGACCTTATTCAATTCTTTCTTAGTTCCCTCATACCCTGTGCAGACTACTTTACAGTGTGCATATTACAAAGTGCTTACCTGTTTACCTTTTTCACCCTTTTCACCCTTTGTTTTCACCTTGAAAACAAAGCCTGGATCCTGTTAATTTTGCTATACTTTATGTGTGACCCAGTTCTGGAACAAAGAATAGTAGTTCCAAACATCTTTGTTGAGTAAATGAATGTGGAATCTCCTCCTGTAACTGCCCTATTGGTTATGTTTTGGGAAAGAAATGCCCATGTAGAACACTGCATGTAGGAAATATTCTCTCATATACAACTGATGCACTCTCTTACAACACATCAACCCCCAAACTTCCTAAATTCCTGTATTGCTTTATTTATCTCTGCAGAAGGATACGACCTAACAGTATATGTGTTTACTTTCGATTTTACCATTGATTGCCTGCTTCCACAAAAATGGGAGTTTTGGGAAATCAGGAAACTCTCTCTTTTAAAATCACTACTTAACTGTGCCTAGTATGTATTAGGTGTTCAGTTAGTGCTGGTTAGGTCAATGGAGAAAGGTAGGGGTCTGCGGAGAAGCAGCTACAGAAGCCAGCACTCCTACAGTCTGCTCCCCATAAACAACCTTGAGCTATACTCCCAGTGGGGGAGAAGTGATAGGATGAAGATAAGAGGACTCTGCACTCCAGCTCCATCAGCACGCAGAGAGAGGGAAGGAAAAGGAGAGGGACATATGGAGGTAGTTATGATATCATGAGTGGCTTCGAGGAAAAGAGAGGAGTGAATCAGAAAAAGAAGGGGCAACTATGTATAAATTTAGACAGATTGTTGTAGAGATGGTTGGCCCATGTCTAAAACTAGGGGAACTGTGATGGATTGCAGTGGGGAGAATGAAGATACAGACTCTGGTGGTGGGAATGGTGTGGGTTTAAACTTACATAGACATGTAATTCTATTATATAGAAATATAAAAATGAATAAATAAATAAATAAATAAATAAGAGAAAGGTAGAGGTCAATGCTTTTTGGTTTATTCATTTATTTTCCTTTTTTCCCCCTCCAGGTTATTGCTGGGGCTCAGTGCCTGCACTACAAATCCACTGCCTCTGTGGCCATGCTTTTTTGATTATTTATTTTATTTTTGATAGGACACAGAGAAATTGAGAAAGGAGGGGTAGTAAAATGTACTCATATACATCACTAGTTAATTAATACGAGAGGGGGAAAATTAATTGTATGTCTCCAAGTTTTTCAAAACACAAACTGAATCTTTTCTCAATATATTCAGTGTAATTGATATGCAGACTCTCTCAAAAGCCTAGACCAAGTAGATCAGAAGCATCCAATAGCACAGCTATATACAAGATACTGGGTACTGTACAGCAAACCCTAACAAAAGGACCTTTCAAAGTTAACCCAATTACCAAATAATGTGATGATAACATTAACTATCGATTGTCTTTTTGAACCCTAAGTCAGCAGGAACCTCACATCTCCACTATAGAGCCTCTACTTCCCCCAGTCCTGGAACCCTTGGATAGGGCCCACTTTCCCGTATGCCTCTCCCAATCCATATCAAATAATATTGCATCTGCCGATCACAACCTAACCAACACAACGATCGCCACCTCAACATGCTTCACTTCAGACTGTGTCCAGAGACTACACGTGTGGAATGATAACTGTTCAGCTTCTTACTCGGGTGAGACCTTTCCTTTTATAGTATACTCTAATTCCATCTCAGGTGGTTCACTTTCTAACAAAGTCCCATAACCTAGATATACACCAGTTTCTGTGAGAGAGAGCATATGTTCACACGTATCTATAAACTAGTGCAAAATATATACCTGAAAGCAGAAGTACACTAGAGTTTGCAGTGAGTATCCCCTTAACACTTCCTCTCCACTATTCCAAGCTTTGGGTCCATGATTGCTCAACAACTTGTTTGGCTTCGTATGTTAACTCTCTTTTCAGTCACCAGGTTCCAGATGTCATCAGGATGCTGACCAGACTTCCCTAGACCGAAGACCCCACCAATGTGTCCTGGAGCTCAGCTTCCCCAGAGACCCACCCTACTAGGGAAAGAGAGAGGCAGACTGGGAGTATGGACCGAGCAGTCAATGTCCATGTTCAGCGGGGAAGCAATTACAGAAGCCAGACCTTCCACCTTCTGCAACCCACAATTACCCTGGTTCCATGCATCCAGAGGGATAGAGAATGGGAAAGCTATCAGGGGAGGGGGTGGGATATGGAGAATGGGTGGTGGGAATTGTGTGGAATTGTACCCCTCTTACCCTATGGTTTTGTTAATGAATACTTTCTTAAATAAAAAAAATTTAAAAATTAAAAAAAGAGAAAGGAGGGGAAGACAGAGAAGAAAGACACCTGTAGAAGTGCCCCTCCCCCCATGCAGGTAGGGAGCTGGGGGCTTGAACTAGGATCCTTGTGAAGGCCCCCTTGCACTTTGTACTACTATGTGTGCTTAGACTGGTGTGTTACCATCTACCCTGCTTCTTTGGTTTATTACCTGTTGACTTTTAGACATATATTCCTTGCTGATTACCAGGATCCCACCAAAGAATTTACATACATTATAGAGGAGATTGAAAGTCAATATCAATCTTTCTAGGACAACTCATACCTGTATACACAATGTGAAAGGCTCCACGAGTTCTTCTGTCTCCCTCATAGTGTGTAGTTCATTAGTCATTAGTAGTTGCCTTCTCTAGCAAATTCTTAACCTATATTCTTTTTCTTTTTAAGATAGACTTACAAGGTTCTTTCTTTAAAAAAAATTTTTTTAAATTATCATTATTTATTTATAGGATCTCTATCAGCCAGAAATTAAGAGGGAAGGGGGTGATAGAGACAGAGAGACACCTGCAATACTGCTTTACCACTTGAAAAGCTTTTGCCCTGCAGGTGGGGACTAGGGGCTGAAACTTGGCTCCTTGTGCATTGTTACATGTGCGCTCAACCAGGTGCACCACTACCTAAGCCCTTAACCCATATTCTTTTAGAAAAATCAGAAAGGAATGGAGTGAAACATAGACTGATAATATGAATCTCCTTCAACAATTTTCTCTTAATATTTCTCTAATGCTTTCTCGGAGAAGTACTATTTTTAAAAAAGAGCACAGTGGCATTAATGAAGCCATTAGTAAAAAATACCTTAATAGTTAATTTTAAAATAGCATTTAAGAGCTCTATGTGCCTCTAAATACAACTGATTGGGGTAAATGACATATATATTTTCCTGTTCCATTGTATCCTCCCTCCATTTCTTCTTCCTTCCTTTCTTCACAAATATTGAATACCTAAAATATAGTTCATAGTATAATGAGATAGAAAGGCAGAACAGTCTGGTGTATACTATTCTTCTTCTAGCGTTTGCCCTTCTTCCGTAGCCAGTCAACAGCGTCAGGTTGAGCCTGATGTAAAGTTTCAAGACCTCCTTTGAATCTGGAGAGGTGGCAGTCTGTAGCCGCAGGGGCAGTTTGGGTCGTCTCTGGCTCCCCAGCGATGTGTATACTATAATTGGGTGTAAATAAAAAGTTAAAGATTGAACCTGCTACATAAAGAATGAAAGGCTCTGTGTAAAGAGTAAATTATTTTCATTTAGTTTTCACTCTGGATGGGCTTCAGAACATTGGATACAGCTGAGAAAAAAATATAGGGATGATTTCATAAGGTTTATTGATGTGCATATCCAATGCGGCATTTAAGGTTATAATCATTTATAGAATAAAAACTAACATCTGCATTCTTTTCCTTCAAGCAAAAAGGACTCAAGTGTGAAATATATTAGATGATGCTGTTACTTCATTCAGTTGATCAAATGGTTCGGTCAATATGTTGAAGACTGAAAAGAAGGAATCAATATACACAGGGAGAATTAAAAAAAAACCTTTTGTTTATATAGTCAATTGATTAGAAAGATACAAGAAAGAGGAAAGGACTTAGAATTAAAACAAAAGAAAAGCATTTCAGAGGTCAGGTAATGCTGAGCCTGGTAGAGCACACACATTACTATGTTCAAGGACCTGGGCTCAATCCCCTCAAGCCATCCACAGATGGGGTAGAGTGCTTCACAAGCAGTGCTTCAGGTGTTTCTCAATTCTCTCCATATCTCTCTTTCTCTCTCTCTCTCTCTCTCTCTCATTCTTTCTCTCTCTCTCTCTCACCTTTCCTTTTTGATTTCTCTCTGTCTCTACCCCAAAAGTCATCTGCTATATTCTTGCCTTTAGGTTCCTGATTATTTTACAATTTGTTCTGCTTTATATTTTGATGATTTTTCAGCCACCATGTTTTAGGTGCTACCATGACACCAACCTGACTTCCTTGGGCAGATGACCTCACCAATATGGCCTGGAGCCCCACCTCTTTAGAGCCCTGATACAGTAGAGAAGAGGGAGACAAGCTGGGAGTATGGATCGACCTGTCAATGCCCATGTTCAGTAGAGAAGCAATTGCAGAATCCAGACCTTCTGCCTTCTGCACCCCATAATGATCCTGGGTCCATGCTCCCAGATGGATAAGGAATAGGAAAGCTTTCAAGGGAAGAGCTGCAACATGGAGTTCTGGTGGTGGGAATTTTGTGGAATTGTACCTCTCTTATCCTATGGTCTCGTCAATATTTCCATTTTATAAATAAATTTAAAAAAAAGAGGCATGTGGAGGAGATACCCTCCAGGAGCAGTGATTTCATTATGCAAACACTGAGCCCCACCAGTTTTTTTATTGGTGACAATAAAAAAAATCAAATAATAATATTAATTTTAAAAACACTGAGCAGACATGTTACAATGCCCAAGGACCCCAGTTCAAGCCCCTGGTACCCTCCCCCTCCCCCAACTCAGGGGGATAACTTTGTAAGACATGAATCAAAGATGCTGTTGTCTCTCTCTTTCCTTCTCTAGCTCTTCCTTCCCTCTTGGTTTTTTTTTCTCTGTCTCTATCCAATAAACAAACAAAAAAAATAATAAAACATTTAAAAAAAAGACAGATATATCTTTTACTGAAGAGATGCATATAGACCAGAATGTTTGACATAAAATACACACAGAAATTCGAGATTAAGATTAAAGAAAGGATGTGTGTGTGTGTGTGTGTGTGTGTGTGTGTGTGTGTGTGTTGGGGAGATAGCAACAGCGGTAGCACAATAGACTTTCCAGGTTCACATTCTGGCACCATACAAGTCAGGGTAGTAAGTAAATCAATTTAAAAGCATATTTCAATAGATTCATAGGACATAATATGATGTTGGATATATTGCAATGTGTGAAAGAATATAATTTTAGTTATCATATCTACTTGTTCATAGCCTAATAAGCAATCCTGGGAAGTATAAAGAACCCAGAAATTAGCTTTAGAAGAAGACTGCATCATGATTTCTAATTAAAGTTACATAAAAGACAAACTGAGGAGCTGTGTGGTGGTGCGTTCTGCTGAGTGTACAAGTTACCACACACAAAGTCCCAGTTTTGAGTCCCCCACTCCCACCTGCAGGGAGCATGCCCTGCTTCACATGGAATGAAGCAGGTTTGTATCTCTCTCTCTCTCTCTCTCCTTACCCTTTCAATTTTTCACTGTTCTATCAAATAAAATAGATAAAAACTAATGAAATGAAAAATGGCTACTGAGAGCAGTAGAATCATAGAGCTGGCATTGAGTTCCAGTGATAAAGAAGAAAGAGAAGGAGGAGGAGGAGGACTGATATAAGTGTAAGGAGAATCTGTTGAAATCATACTAAATTATAAATAATACAGAACACTTGTTGATTCATCTGATATTATCAATAATGGACAGTACACTTCAGGATTAGTGAAATAGTACTTCAAGTCTCTCTCTCTCTCTCTCACACACACACACACACTTTCTCTCATCTTTCCTTTCAATTTCTCTCTATCTCTATAAAACAAAGGGGGGTGAGTGGGAAGAATAGTCTCCAGGACTAACCAAAGCTTCATTGGAAATATCATTTTCTTTCCCCGTGTGGAAACACTTTTCACTTACGTACTAAAACTTTGAACTTAGCAGAACCTAGACTCAACAAGTGAGAAATGAACAATCTGTGAGTGTGTCATTGAGTTTGATAATGTAATTTCTGTTCCCATTTTACCTTAGTTTCTAGAAACATGTTTCCTATACATAGGAAAATCAATTATTTGTTTGCATAGAAGAAACCCTCAATTAATCTTAGGGTTTCAACTTCAAATAGTTTGTTTTTAATTGAATAAAGTAGCTTCTACTGGGAATGGGCTATGTGTAATAATATTGAATCCCAGGGGCCTTAACGTGTTGCTATATATTCCATTTTGGAGTACAGTTTGTGGTTTAAGAAATGTTATGAACATAGGAGTACACACCTCTTTTTGGTTGGGTGTTATGGAGTCCTTGGGGTATAACCCCAGGAGAGGAATTACTGGATCATATGGAAGGTCCATGTCTAGCCTTCTGAGAGTTTTCCAGACTGCTCTCCACAGAGGCTGTACCAATTTACATTCCCTTGGATAGGGCCCACTTTCCCGTATGCCTCTCCCAATCCATACCAAATAATATTGCATCCACCGATCACAACCTAACCAACGCAACAATTGCCACCTCAACATGCTTCACCTCAGACTGTGTCCAGAGACTTCACTTGTGGAATGACAACCCTTCAGCTTCATTACTCGGGTGAGACCTTTCCTTTTATAGTACACTCTAATTTCATCTCAGGTGGTTCACCTTCTAACAAAGTCCCATAACCTAGATATACACCAGTTTCTGTGAGAGAGAGCTTATGTTCACACGTATCCATAAACTACTGCAAAATATATACCTGAAAGCAGAAGTACACTAGAGTTTGCAGTGAGTACCTCCCTAACACTTCCTCTCCACTATTCCAAGCTTGGGATCCATGATTGCTCAACAATTTGTTTGGCTTTGTATGTTAACTCTCTTTTCAGTCACCAGGTTCCAGATGCCACCAGGATGCTGGCCAGGCTTCCCTGGATTGAAGACCCCACCAATATGTCTTGGAGCTCAGCTTCCCCAGAGACACACCTTACTAGGGAAAGAGAGAGGCAGACTGGGAGTATGGACCCACCAGTCAACGCCCATGTTCAGCGGGGAAGCAATTACAGAAGCCAGACCTTCTACCTTCTGCAACCCTCAATGACCCTGGGTCCATGCTCCTAGAGGGCTAGAGAATGGGAAAGCTATCATGGGAGGGGGTGGGTTAAGGAGATTGGGTGGTGGGAATTGTGTGGAGTTGTACCCTTCCTACCTTATGGTTTTGTTCATTAATCCTTTCTTAAATAAAAAAATTAAAAAATAAATAAAAATAAGAAAAAGAAATGTTATATGCCCTACCATGCTTGTATTAAGACTTCAGTAGACCAGGAAAAATAGTCATTGCTATTTGCCATATGAATCCAACAAAGCTTTATATATATCTAGTCAGAAAAAAGACTTTATAGAAAAGTAAAAAGCTAAGGGAAAGATTACTAGAACATTTAAAAAAAAGACAAAATATAATATACTTTTTTCAATGGGTTTTGAATTTGTATTTTGAACTTTGGCACATAAATATCATTTAAAATAAATGAAGATATACTAGCGTAACTTACTTTCACTGAAATGAGGTGGTCTAGGTTCTTGGCACAAAACTTAAAGTGACTGAAACCCTTCCTGTTTGATTATGAATGGTGCTAACAAAAAAGACATGTGATGCCTATCTAGATGAAGTACTTCAAGTAAATGTAGGTCATAATTTTCGAAGTAAGAATATTTAAAGTCAGGGGCTGAGCAGTGACACACCTGGTTAAGAGCACACATTATCAGGAGCAAGGACCCAGGTTGGAACTCCCTATCAGCATCTATAGAATGGATGAGCAGGGAAGCAGTGCTACAATTATCTCTCTGTGTCCTGCCCCATCTCACCCATGCCTCTTACTTTTTCTATGTCTTCTTAAATAAAAACAAAATAAAATAATGGAAAAAAAGGACCACCAGGAGTGATGGGTTTGTTGTGTAGACACTGAGGCCCAACAATAACCTTGTTGGCCAAAAAAAAAAAAAAAAAAAAAAGTTCAGAATCTATGGCTTACTCCCAGGACTTTTCTCTCAACATAAAGCATAGTTCCAGTCTCTGAAAGAAGGTTGGGGTACCCTGCCCTGCCACTCCTGGAAGACTGGTCCTGAAATGAGTGTAGTCAGTAATATTTCCAGCTTTGCCCATGAACTTTAAGCTCAGACCAATAGGGACTCAGAGGTTATATAGGCTCTGGTGCTAAATATAAACATATATATATATATATATATATATATATATATATATATATATATATACACACACACAGATAGATATATATGGGCCCTGGGTCAGGTGAATGGATGGAAATAAATAGTTAATTTTATCCACAGAATTTTTTTTTTTTTTTTTAAGAATGGGAGCTACTCACAGGCCCAGTCCAACTTTCTCGCCCTTTCTCTACTTGGACACTATTTTCTCAGACAATACTTTTATCCAACTTCAGGCTAGCTATCAATCTTAAGCACAACTACAATAGATGTAGGCCCCTAGAAACATGCCTAAAATGGACTTCCTAGTTTTATTCTACCCCAAGATCTCTAATCTCATCTGCTCTATTCCTACTTTTTGATTCCTATTAATTAACCATTTTGTCTCACTTTATGTCCTGCCACCTTCCAGACACCAAGTTGTAGATGCTACTATGATACCATCCTAACTTCTCTGGGCATATGACCTTACCACTGTGTCCTGGAACCTCACTTCTCTAGAGCTCTAGCCTACTAGGGAAAAATAAAAAGGATCCTGATTCAAGCCCTGGCTCCCCACCAGCAGGAGGGGTCACTTCACAAATGGTAAAGCAGGTCTGAAGGTGTCTATCTTTCTCTCTTCCTCTCTATCTCTCTCTCCCCTCTTAGGTTCTCTCTATCCTATCCAATCAAACGGAAAAAATGGCCATCAAGAACAGTGGATTTGTAGATTCACAATCTAATGTTCTTAAACAATATCTGGCATTTTTGTTTTAGTTATTATAAAAATGAATTACCAAGGATTTGCAATTTATTTAGTTCTGAAGAAAGTCTTTTAGAGATTGTGTTCAGATCAACAATGCCTGGAGCATGCTGGAATCTGACATTACTAGCAATAATGGAATATGTGACAATGTTTCTCCCTTGATGAGAATTATTTATTTATTTTTTACATTTATTAGTAGGGGTGGTTGATGGTTTAAAGAGAAAGTGTAGACATGTACGTACAATTTTTCTCTCCATATGTATCATTTAACAGGACCTCAAAGTTCTCTCCTCCCCTCTTCCTCCTTCTTGTTGGTACAAACAGTTCAACTTTCATTTGTGATTTGCCTCACTTCTCTTATTCTTATTTATTTATTATTATTATTATTTACCAGAGCACCGATCAGCTCTGGCTTATAGTAGTATAGGAGACTGAATTTGGAACTTCAGAGCCTCGGCATGAGAGTCTCTTTGCGTAACTATTATGCTATCCACCCCCACCTCCTTCTCTTATTTCTTGAGTTCTACCTATAAGTGAGATCGTTTGGTATTTGTCTTTCTCTTTTAGCTGTATTTAACTAAACATGATATATTTAAGTTCTGTTGAAGGTTAGGCAAAGGGGAAGACATGGTAATTTTTAACAGCCAAGTAGTATCCCAGCATGTGTATGTATCACAAATTTCTTAGTCATTTATCTGTTGTTGAACATCTAGTTTGCTTCCAATTTTTGGCTACTACAAATTGTGCTGCATTGAAAAGGGTATACATAGATCTCTAACGAGGAGTTTCCAGGGTGCTACAAATGAATAGGATGGAATAATGTCTGGTAGGAAGGAAGTAGAAGGTGCAAACTGTTGAATATATTCTGAGTAGTCTATATTCTCTTGTACATCTTATATTTTCTTAGTTACTGTTTTGAATTTTATGTAAGAGAAATGACTGCAGTGATAATTGAATATATGCTATACTAGTCATGTATGGTTATTGGTTTTTAGCAGACAAATCCTTATAGCTGTACTGGGGATCAATAGTTCAGCTTGGTTGTTAAAAGCTCTTAGAGCTTAGTTCATATTTTGGCCAACATATGTATACATTTTGGTTCTTCATTTCCTTTTCTTACATGAGAATGTCTAACACTATTATAGTCAAGTAGTCTGAGAAGACTTGGAGTTTTCATGGTCTCTAACATGTTTTTTGCAATGACCACTGTTGTTCCAAATTTTTAGGTATAATGCATATTTTATTCACCACAATAAATATTTTTAAAATTTCATTGTTAATACACTGACATATTTTCTCCTTCAAACAAGATAGATACTTATCATCTAACTACATGGGTCCAACTACCAAGATTTACTTTCTATTATTTTCCTGAGGCTACTCTTTATAAGCACTCTTGATGCCAGTTTCTGTGTTTAGCAAAATTCTTGGCGACATCCAAGAATAATAGTCAACACATGGCTTATCCAGATAGGAGATAAAGCAAATATTTACTAAGTATCTCATAGGAAGTGTAAGGAAGTTAGAAAACCGGGTTCAGAAATTGGATAGTGACAAAGGACTTTAGGAATGAGATGAACCACACAGTTATAGCACAGCACAGAACAGACTTCTGTTGCAGTTCAATAAAGACACTGCAACAGAAAGAAAACAGCATACAGACTATTGGAAGATGTTGGGTAGTATGCCACCTCCCCCTGGCTTCTGCTTAACCATATGCCTATATAGGGATTTACTAATCCAAAACTTTGGTCTATTTACATAAATCACTTTTACATAAAGCACTCCAGGGCATTGGTGATTCAGTGATAGGATTCTCGCCTGCTCCACCCCCTCCTTGTCACACCCTGATCCCTTCTTTGTCACACCCTGATTTTCACCAGTCACTTTTCTCTCCACCCTCTCTATATCACATCCTGTTTCCACCCTACTTGGAGAGTATAAAAACAGCTGCTCTTCTGATTAAAGACACTTGGAAATTGCTTTCCGGCTCTGAGAGTTCCAGAGTCTATCTCCTGCGGAAGTTGATGCAGCACGAGTTCCTGATCCCTCTCCCACACAGCAGCCTAGATCAGCTCCAGTTGAGTTCTCTCCACCCCAGAGAGCACTAGCTCGGGAGAAGTACCCTCAGGCTATCCCGGCAGGAAGATATGGCCAATTGCTGAGATCATAAAATCTTATTCTAGGCAAATAAAGTTTGACATGAATAGGTAGGTTGCCATAGCCAGCTGCCCTGTTTACCAAGATTCAAAACTCTTTGTCCTACAAAGAAACATAAAGTCTGACAAGGTTTCCTGTCAAATGATTTATTCTTAAGTAAGTTTGAATGACAGTTACCAGTAATACTAAAAACATTTCAATCTAAGATTTAAAAAACATGCTACATTTCATTATAGAAAGGATACAGTCAAATGTGCAATGTGTAATATTTTCTCAGAGTCAAGTTGTATTCAGATTATTTCATTCAATACAAGGTATTTTCTAGCAGGTTATATTTGCTCTAATCTCATACAGAAATTCTAGGTAAGGGAGAATCACATGGTATTAGAGATGAATGTAGGCACACTATCTAGGCAAACTATTTTGTCAGCCCAAGATGTCTTTGAATAAAACTTCATTGAGTCATCATATTTCTCCACTCACAGCTGATCATTTCACCCATCATATATCAGTAATTTTCTTTTCCTCTCTCTCACTCTCTCCAGAGCACTGCTCAGCTCTGGCTTATAGTGGTACAGGGGGTAGAACCTGGGACTTTGGGGTCTCAGGCATGAGAATCTCTTAGCATAGCCACTATGCTATCTCCCCCACCATATAAGTCAGTAATTTTAAGTACTTGAGATTTACATTTAATTTATATGCTTAATTTTTTCTGTAAAGAAAGCAATTTTTATTTTATTTTATGACGTAGCCACTTATTTTTCCAGAATGCTAATATTTACCTATTTTTAATATTACATTGATGTTTTTATGCTAAAATTTTTATTAGCGGTTTAATAATAATTTACAAGATTACAAGGTTACAGGGACATAGTTCCACATAGCACCTAGTACCATAATTCTTCCCCAAAGACAACTACTTCAGTTCTCACAAAGTATTAGTGACAGTTTAGCTACTTTTCTTCCATTTAAGAGAAATTGAAAACTCTTTAAAATAACTCCACCAGGACTCAGAAGATCTAGGATGTCTCTCCGATAGTTTGTGCTGCTAGTTAATGTTCTGTCCTTGGAAAGTGACCCAGACGTGCTGGGGTTAGTTGTCTTACTCATAGGAGAAGGAAACCCCTCTAGAATTACCATGCTATAAATAGACTTTTATGAGGGCTCTTAACATGCTTGCTAGATTATCTCCATCACTAAATTACCTAGCATTTTGCTTTTATAAACAAAATTCCAAGTGAGCAATTCCTTTACCTATCCTTCCAAAACCTCTTCTACAAAAACCTTATACCGACAAGCAACAAAGCTTCCTTCAACTGGGCTCAAATTTGCATCAGTTAGTTGTCAAAGAAGTACACTAGGTAAAGTAAGGGAGCTATTTTGCTGGTTCACTAATTTATTTAGAAAAGACGAATGGCCAAATTAGACATTGTTATGTTTGGGCACAAACTAAATTCATGATGTCTTAGTTCCCATTATGATGGCATTTGAAGACCAGTACACTTTTTTCTTTATGTGAGATCACAGTGAAAAAAACTATTATTTGCAAACCAAGAAGCTCCTAAGGACCAGAATCTACTGGCATCTGGGACTTTCCAGCCTTTATACTGTGAGAAATAGATGTTGTTTAACTCTACCAGTTGATTTCACTTTCTGTGACAACAACAGCAGAATAGGATACAGTTACACATTAAATATTCAAGATTGGAATGAAAGAAATTCCCAATATCTACAACAAATCTTTAACGTTTCAAAAGAAGAAGTAATGACCCCAAAATATTGTGTGAAACGATTTAGTTATATGTTGGCAAAAACACAATAAAATTATATTGCAAACATGAACATCATTTGCTTTGAAGTGCCCAGGCTGTTAAACATTAACTTTTATGATTTGTACTATATTATTTTTCTCTTTTATTTATTAAAAGTCTTCTCACTGTTTTTCTTCAATTTTTTACAGAAAACTCTATTAATGGCAACATATATTATGCATTGCTATAGTATGTTATACATTTAACTAATCAAATGCAATAAAACAGTTGTTACTTCCAGGTTACTACTACATACTTCTTGACTTCTCAAGGATTCAAAAGGTTATTTTCTAGGGATTATAATTTATCTTAACATACTTAACATAACATGTTTAATATTTTTATCTTTAAAATGTTGGCTCATGACCAAAGCACAATGCTAACAGTAGTTAAAATGGAAAAGTAAATGACATTTATTTGAAGTACTTCAAATAGTATATGTGCTTCAACTGTATCAGAGACCATAGGTTTTTTAATTTGAGCACCAAGTTGAAGAAACTGGAATTAAATGGAAGTGATATGACATCTTCAGTGCTGGATCATCTACATGATAGATGCCTCTTAAGAACAATGGATAAAAGGAATATTGCCTTAGGGATAAAGAAGAAAATAGATAGTTATTGTTATCATCACATTATTGAGTAATTGGGTTAACTTTGAAAAGTCCCTTTGTTAGGATTTGCTGTGTAATACCCAACATCTTGTATATAGCTGTGCCACTGGTTGCTTCTGTTCTCCCTGGTCTAGGCTTTTGATAGAGTCAACATATCAAAGACTCAGCCTATGTATTAAAAAGATTCAATATGCTTTAAAAAGTTTGAGACATACAATTTTCCCCTCCATATTAATTAAATAGTGATTTATATGACTAAAAATTAATAGGAATGTACATAAATACCATTCCCATCACCAAAAGACTGTGTCCCATCCCACCCACCCACCGCCGCCCTAGGAAGCCAAATGTCCACCCTCACCCCAGGGTTTTTACTTTCTTGAACCCTAAGACAGCAGAAACCTCATATTTCCACTACAGATCCTATATTTTCCCCAGTCCTAGAACCTTAGGGTGGGGCCCACTTTCCTGCATGCTTCTCTCAATTCATACCAAATAATATTGCATCTGTCAATTCCAACCTAATCAATGCAAAGAGTGCCACCTCAGCATGCTCCACTTCAGACTGTGGAGAGACTTCAGGTGTGGAATGACAACCCTTCAGCTTCATAACTCAGGTGAGACCTTTCCTTTCATAGTATTCTCTGATTCCATTCCAGGCAGTTTACTTCCTAACAAAGTCCCAAAACCTAGATATAGACCAGGTCCCATGAAATAGAGCATATGTTCACATGTATCCATAAACTAGAGCAAAATATATACCTGAAAGCAAAAGTACACAAGAGTCTGCAGTGAGTACCCCCGAACACTTTATCTGCACTATTCCAGCCTTTAGGCCCATGATTGTTCAATAATTTGTTTGGCTTTGTATGTTAACTCTCTTTTCAGCCACCAGGTTCCAGATGCCAGCATCATGTTGAGCAGACTTCCCTGGACAGATGACCCCACCAACGAAATGGGTCCTGGAGCTCTCCTTCCTGAGAGACCCACCCTACTAGGGAAAGAGAGAGGCAGAATGGGAGTATAGATAAACCAGTCAATACCCATGTTCAGTTAGGAAGCAACTACAGAAGCCAGACCTTCCACCTTCTGCATCCCACAATGACTTTGGGTCCGTACTCCGAGAGTGATAAAGAATGGGAAAGCTATAAGGGGATGGGATAGAATAGGGAGATCTGGTGGTGGGAATCATGTGGAGTTGTACCCCTCCTATCCTACGGTTTTGTTAATGTCTCCTTTTTAAAATAAATAAATAAATAAATAGATAAATAAATAAATAAAAAGGAATATTGCCTTTTCAATGATAGCTGAATTTTAATCTTTATATTATCACTAAAATCTGTGACCCTTAAACTAAATATGCAATATTGACAAAAGAAATACAGTTCCCTGAGTTCTAAGCTCAGCACTGATACAGGGCAGTACTAAGCTTTACTCCATAAGGTTAGTGTGTTATCATGTCTTTGTGACTGGATTTTTGCTGAACTGGACTTGGTCTTGGCACATACTTAGAAGTGTAATAAGGCCAGAAACAATGTGCACATGACAAAAAGATGTTACAAAAACCAGACCTGTGATAGATCAAATATGCCTATCATGTCTGAAGAGTTAAGGAATGATAGAAAATTAACCAAGGAAAATATAAACCACACAGATTTATAAGTCAGGCAATGGTATGGCTATTAATAAACAAATATTAAATTTCAGCACCTTAATGAAGTTCTGTAGTTGCTGGCTCAGCAGTCTGCTACAGGGCAGCTGGCTATTCTGGATCATCACTTCCAGGTGCTGACTCAGAAATCTGGTATCCTTCTGTCTGGTAGAACAGCTTCATTTGGCATGTACCTTCAATGTGCACAAAAACGGAGAAGAAAGAGACTGTAAGACTATGCAGACTAACATTTTCTGACCAGACCTGGGAATGGTATTTGTTGAAACTAGTCATATAATTCAAGCCCCACTGTGGATGGGGCCTGGAAGTACCATTGTCCTGTCTTTTGTGCATTAATGAGGAGGACATGGTAATCGAATCTCTGTTCTGACCTTTCCTCTGGTCCTCACACTAAAAAGGTCTCAAAGCTGAAACTACAATTATCCATGCAGTCACTGAGCATGCTCTATCCCCTTTTATTTCTTTCCTTTATTATTATTTTTTAGAGCTAGAACTTCACAAACATGGAATTTCACTGATATGGAGAGACATAGATAAAAAGAGAGATAAACAGCACAGCAATAGGGATTACTTTAGTGTCAGAGCACTTCCCATATTGTGTCTGAGTTAGAATAGAGGCTCTGAACATGACAAAGCACATGACCTATCCAGTGAGCTATCAGTTTATCCAACTCAGTCCTACATGGATTATTTTTCTTTGGGCAAAACATATATCAAAATCACAAATTGTTTGGCTCCTGTTCCAACAAATACCACTCACAGAAATGACACAGTACAGGCAACTAGAGGAAGAGAAGGAATGAGGAATGGCTACTGCTCACGTAGAACTCTGAAATGCTACCCAAAACACGTTCCAGAAACTGAGGAGTAAGAGTTTCTTACCTATCACTTGTTTACTTTCCCAGGCAGGACTTCTCCTCTCCACTGTTTTCTCCATCACTGTGTTCTGGGAATCCCTTCATTCCTGTGACTACTGAGGGCCATATATGGATTGAAGTTGAGCAATGTACAATGTAAAATCTTTATAATTTCATAATTCTGCCTGTCACTGGTGAAAGGCTAAAGACTACATATGTAGTCAAAGATGTGACCAATAAAAGACTTCTGATGGACATGTATTTTCTTTGATAAATTATCTTAATAAATTATCTCAAACATCCAGCTTTTTTTTCTGATTTATTTGCTACTACTTAATTCACTTATAAAGGACAAAGCCTAATTTCCCTAAGATAGAAATTTCAGATTGGCTTCATGTTTTTGTCTTAACTGTCAGGTTTTTTTTCTCTTTTTTTCCCTCTTTTCTCTATTTAAATTGCAACATTAGACTAAGAAAAATGCTTAATTAGATATTTCACAAACTCATAGTATTTAATAGCAACATATTACTGGAATTTCACTGATAAAAGCCTTTTAAACTTTGTATTTCATCTTTTGTGTTTTTAGGACAGGGGAGCAAATAATATTTCCAATGTGATATTCCTTGAAATTCTGAGTTCTCTCTAGTCCTTTTCATTTTTTTTAGTTGACTGATTTCTTATCTCACTTTTGAAAATGTTTTTATGGCATTTCATTTTCCCAACATGCAGAAAATTGAAAGATTTATAGTTAAATCTCCTATACTCAGCAAATAGATTTTAGCATTAACAATTTATTATATTTGATCTATCAGATATCTATTCACCTTGAAAAATGCTTTCATGAGCTCATTTCTTTCTTACAATAGCCTGTAAGTACAATATAACATCGAGCACACTCAAATGATCTGATATTTCCAACCATCTCTTAGAACTACATGCTGAGTTTCACAAGACCTTTCAGTTCACCATCGATGATTGTTTGCCCAATACTTATTTATTGTCTTTATGGCTTGCATAATTTTCATCTGATATCAATTTTCTTGTGCCCTGCTGTTTGCATTATTATCCAGGGATGCGTGCATATATTAATTGCACTTCAGCACATCAAGTTCTAGAACCTCAACAATGTTAAAAAAAAAAAGAAAGAAAGAAAGACAACAAGAATACTGAAAATGATAGTCCCCTGAGAGAAGTTTACTGTTGGACTTTGTCATGGAAGTACAAGGAAGATGAATTTTCTTGGCTGCCTCTTAAGCAGATTTCTCAATGTGGTGGGCTCTTTCTGTCTTTGTGACACTGCCATCTTTATAGCAAACACTTGGAAATACAGTTAATTTTATTGCCAGGCAAGGGTGACATTTACACCATTTGGTCCATATTCTATTGATTAAAATGAAAAGTAAATATTTACTAGATTGAAAAAGACTGGGAGAGCATTGTCATCTATGTGCCCAAGAAAATGGTAAGGGGTAAGAAAGATTATTCAGCCCTAGATTGTTCCTTAATGAAGTACCTCAACCTGGGTGACTTCAGAAAATGGAAATGTTTTCTCCCACAGTTCTGGCAGATGGGTATCTGAAATCAAGGTAGCAGCAAATGTATTTCTTCCAGAAGATTTAGGGACTATCTTTTCTGTGCCATTCTCTTGAGAGCTTGTTTGGAGGTTCTAGCAGGGAAGCGCAGCTACTTGTATACCCTCGACCGAAGACCGGTCCATCTCTATTCGGGGAAGGCTGTCCTCTTAGATGGAGTGCCCAGCTTCAGGAGAGACACACATGGAGCGGTGAGGGAGGAAGGGAACACCCGCCTAGCCAGCCAGATCAGCCAATCAGCCAAATCAACCCTGGCGATCAATGGGGTGACAGATGTCACAGCTAGATCGCCCTCACATCCAACCATTCTCTTATATACTTTTGTTGACCAGAAATCATTGGCATTCTTAGCATATTGGTGTATCACTGAAATTTCTACCTTCATGAGGACTTCTGGAGGCGGAGCTACCTTTCCACTCCCTGATAAACTAAGACTATCAAAGAAGATCACCTGAGACTGCAACAAGATGAGACTAGGACTACTTTGGGAACCCACCAAGTCACTGGTGAGTGAAAACACATGTGACTCGTAGACAACAGGAGCCTAAGAAGAGATTCCTGGAGCTAAATCCAATATCTATTCCCCAGCAGCTGGTAACAATCTGGCAGTTTGCCAGTTGAGGAGCCACCTCCAGTCAGTTTTACCAATAAAAAGACTGCTGAAGTGAGGAGAGGACTCCTCTAAGGCTCACCAAATGCAACTGTGAGTCTCATTGCTCGCATCCCTCAGAGGCTGGAGCAGCAGTGCAGGGGCCCTGTGCTGACACTGGGGGCAGAGAACTGACCAGGAAACTCAGGAGACAATCTACAGCCCAGTAGTCTACAGGTGGAAGCCTTTCAACATTGTTCTCCTGATGAGAACATGGTGAATAATTAACTCGAAACTCACAGACTATAAATGGAGGGCTTGTTAAGAAAATCAGGACCAAGTAATTCTGTCCAGCTTAGTTCTGACTGTCAGCAGAGAAGCTGAATTCAACCCAGGGCTTTGAATCCTTGGGGTATAGGGGTCTCTTTGCATAACCAATGTGCTATCTCTCTCTCTCTCTCTCCCCCACCCTATTTTACCTCTTGGTCAGGAGTGAGTAATTAAGATAAGAAAACCTACTTATAAGTAAAAATACTTCAGGCTAACATAGCCTACAGGAAAGAAAAAGAAAAAAAAAGAGGTTTTAACAGCCACTGTGCTTTATCTCGGGGATTGAAATAACATTGAAACAACTACTAATTTCCACAATGGTGAAATCTTTAAGTACTTTACTTATACACAAGTCAATCCAGGCAAGAGTGACATGTGAACTGAAAGGTACAGAGAGAAGGAGTTCATAAAACACTATGTACAATGGTTAAACCAAGAAGAAATATTGAGTTAAATTAACACTTAAAGACAAATGAAAAATTAGTAAAAGTCCCAAAATATGGAAACTCAGCAATACACTACTTAACAACTACTGGGTCAAAGAAGAAATTAAAGAAGAAATCAAAATGTCTCAAGAATTAAATGAGAATGAAGACACAAGCTATCAAAATAGTTGAGACATAGCTAAGGAAATGCTGAGAGGGAAATTCATAATCATACAAACACACATTGGAAACAAGAAAAAGGTCAAATAAACAACCTGATTGCATGCCTTAAAGACTTAGAAGAAGAAGAACAAAGAAACCCTAAAGCAACTGGAAGGACTGAAATAACTAAAGTTAGGGCAGAAATAAATAACAGTGAAACTAAGAAAACCATACAAAAGATCAATGAAGCTAAATGTTTGTTCTTCCAAATAGTAAACAAAATAAACAAAACTTTAGCCAGACTCACAAGATAAAACGAGGAGAAGACCCAAATAAATTGTATTGTAAATGAAAGAGGAGATATCACAACAGACACCACAGACATTCAGTGTATCATGCAAGGCTTCTATGAATATGCCACCAAGCTAGAGAACCTGGTATAATGAATGAGTTCCTAGATACCTACAAACTTCCAAAATTAAATAAAGAGAAACTAGAAAATACGAACAGGCCAATCACAGTAAAAAAATTGAAACAGTTATTAAAAACCTTCCCAAGAATAAAAGTCCTGGACCAGATGGTTTTACAAATCAATTCTACAAAACCTTCAAGGAAGAGTTAATACCTCTACTTTTAAAACTCTTCCAAAATATTGAAGATACAGGAATACTCCCTTCCAGCTTCTCTAAAGCCAGTATCACTATGATACCAAAAGCAAAAAGGGTTACAACAAAAAAGGAAACTGTATACCAATATCTCTGATGAACATAGAATCTAGCAGAAAACTTTTGGACATTATTGGACAATATAATATGGAGTCAGGATATAAAATTAAAATACAAAAGTCAGTGGCATTCCTTTATGAAAACACTAAGTTAGAAGAAGAAGAAGAAGAAGAAGAATCTAGAAATCAATTTCTTTTACCATAGCAACAAAATTGTTAAAATATCTAGGAATAAACCTAACCAAAGCGGAAGAAGACTTGCATATTGAAAATTATGAATCACTACTCAAGGAAATTGAAAAAGACACAAAGAAGTGGAAAGATATTCCATGTTCATGGGTTGGAAGAATTAACATCATCAAAATGAATATACTACCCAGAGCCATATACAGATTTAATGCAATCCCCATCAAGATCCCCACCACATTTTTTAGGAGAGTAGAACAAATGCTACAAACGTTTATCTGGAACCAGAAAAGACCTAGAATTGCCAAAACAATCTTGAGAAGAAAGAACAGAACTGGAGGCATCACATTCCCAGACCTCAAATTGTATTATAGGGCCATTGTAATCAAAACTGCTTGGTAATGGAACATGAATAGACACACTGACCAGTGGAATAGAATTGAAAGCCCAGAAGTAAGCCCCACACCTATGGACATCTAATCTTTGACAAAAGTCCCCAAACTATTAAATGGGGAAAGGGAGTCTCTTCAACTATCATATACTTAGAGGAAAATTTTGGCAGAACTCTTTTTCATCTAAATTTTAATGGCATCTTCAGTGAAATGAATTTGATTATAAAGAAGAGAATAACAAAAATAAACCAGTGGGGCTACATCAAATTAAAAAGCTTATGCATAGCAAAAGAAACCAATACCCAAGCAAAGAGATCCCTCACAACATGGGAGAAAATCTTTACGTGCTATACATCAGACAAGAGGTTAATAACAAAAATATATAAAGAGCTCACCAAACTCAACAAGAAAACAGATGATCCCATACAAAAATGGGGAGATGACATGAAGCATAATATTTACCACAGAAGAAATTTGAAACGCTGAGAAACATGAAAAAATGCTCCAAGTCACTGATTTCCAGAGAAATGTAAATAAACACAACAATGAGATATCACTTCACTCCTGTGAAAATATCATACACCAGAAAAGATAGCAGCAATAAATGCTATCTTGTGTGGATAAAGGAACACTTCTGCACTGCTGGTGGTAATGTAAATTGGTCCATCCTCTTTGGAGAGCAGTCTGGAAAAGTCTCAGAAGTCTAGAAATTGATCTATCCTATGAACCTGCAATTCCTCTCCTGGGGATATATCCTAAGGAGCCAAACACTGCCATCCAAAAAGATTTGTGTATAACTATGTTCATAGTAGCACAATTTATTTTTTATGTGAAAAATAACATGCCTGTTTATTTAACAAAGACCCAGATATACCAGCTGTTAATATTTTGACATATTTCTTCAGATAGTTTCTTTTTAAAATTTTATTTTATTAGTTTTCAATATTTTATATTTTATTTATAAAAAGGAAACACTGGCAAAACCATAGGATAAGAGGGGTACAACTCCACACAATTCCCACCACCAGAACTCCATATCCCATCCCTTCCCTTGACAGCTTTCCTATTCTCTAACTCTTTTGGAGTATGGATCCAGGGTCATTGTGGGATGCAGAAGGTGGAAGGTCTGGCTTCTGTAACTGCTTCCCCACTGAATATGGGTATTGACAGGTGGATACATACTCCCAGCTTCCTCTCTCTTTCCCTAGTGGGGCGGGGTTTTGGGGAATCAGAGTTCCAGGACATATTGGTGGGGTTGTCTGTCCAGGGAAGTCTGGTTGGCTGAATATGGGCCCAGATCACATCAAATTGATGGAGTTTATAGTCAACAATACTTATACACCTTCCCCATATTTGGGAGCTACTCTCTTCCCTGATCCAGCTTTCTGGTCCTTTTTCCAGTCATGGCATCATCTCCCCAGACGATAAGTTGGATCCACGTGCATATCAGATTTCAGGCTCCGGGGAAAAAAAAAAAGCTAGTATAGCCACAGGACCTTTGGAATATGACTAAAATATGCCTACTAGCTATCTACAAAATGGAGGACCCCTCAACTCTTCATCTGCAGACTTCTACTACTCCAGACTTTAGGTTCATGATTAGTCAACAGTTTGGCTTTATATGTGAACTCTTTTCTCAGCTGCCAGGTTCCAGATGTTAGCATGATGCCAAGCAGCACAATTTTTAATAGCTAAAACCTGGAAGCAATCCAGGTGTCCTACAGCAGATGAGTGGCTGAGCAAGTTGTGGTATAGATGCACAATAGAATACTACTCAGGTCTTAAAAATGGTGATTTCACTGTTTTCAGCCCATCTTGGATGGCGCTTGAAGAAATCATGTTAAGTGAAATAAGTCAGAAACAGAAAGATGAATGAAAAAGGGATGATCTCACTCACAGAAAAGTTGAAAGCAACATAAGAAGAGAAAACACTAAGCAGAACTTGGCCTGGAGCTTGAATATTGCACCAAAGTAAAAGACTCTGGGGTGGGTGGGGGGTGGGAAGTTCAGGTCCTGGAACAGGATGGCAGAGAACCTAGTGAGGATTGTATTGTTGTGTGAAAAACTGAGAAATACTATGCATGTACAAACTATTGTATTGACTGTCAACTGTAAAACATTAATCCCCCAATAAAGAAATAAAAAAAAATTCTACCTTCATAATCTCAGGCATTCTTCCTGTCTGTGTTTTTCCTCATTTTATAAGATTGTATCTGCTAAGACTCTATTTCCAAATTAGTTCACAGTTAGGTATGTGATGTGGATTTAAAGATATCCTTTTGGTGACTCACTTTAATTCATAGACTACACTAATTACAACACTTTAGTGACTTGTCCCTCGACCTGGAGGAGCTTGGCTTCTGATTATGACATAAAAAAGGGACAGCTGTTAGCTGATTTCATGTGGTGCCAATGACATAATAAGTTAATCTCTGAGGAAGGAAACCAAAAACTGGTGAAATTTATAGCAACTCTAGTAGTGTTATCTTGTGCTAGTTCTACTTAATTATCACTTTGATGTGACTATATGACACAATGTTCTAAATAAATCTTTTTATTTTATCTATAGCTCAGAGATTAGATAGCAGAATGATGAGAAACTATAGTGAAGGGGACAAGCAAAGGAGATACTTATCAGCTTTCCAAAAACGGTATATTTCAGAGGCAAGAATTTGAAATCTGAATAAGGGAAAATATGGTTGCCATGTTATCCTTGATTTAAACAATTTTCATTGCTTTCACTTTTCCTATGATCCTACATACAGAATTGAGACTTTCATTTCTTTTGTAAATTATGTATTATTAGATGGAGAGAGAAAGAAATTGAGAAGGAGAGGGAAGAGAGAGAGAGGGAGAAAGACAGAGAGACACATGCATACCTGCTACAATGCTCCTGAAGCTTTCCCCTGCTGGTGGAGAATAGGGGCTAGAACATGGGTCTTTGTGCACTATACTGTATGCAGTTGATCAGACATGCCACTGCCTGGCCCCTGAGGATTTTTGTTTTTTTCTATAAAGCTATAGCAGGACAAAATTCCTGTCTGCTATAAATATTTACATTCCTTAATCATGTCATAGCTTGAATATCTCCCAAGCATGTCTATGAGAAGTAACTTCCCACGTGGAGGTAACCCCAAGGGGGCTGAATAGAGAGGGTTCATAGCCCACATGGAGCCTGCATCACATCATAACACACAGATATAACTATGCTTGTTGTACAAATGAATAAATGAATCAGTGAAGCAATCAACTGATGGCTTTTAGAAAGCTATATTATGCTTCAATAAGATCCATTAGAAATAATTAAGTAAGAAGTCTGGCTATGACTCCAATGTAACCAGTAAAAGTTATATACAGTCTCCTAATAAGAATACTTCTGCATTAATCGACATCCTTTTCTTTAGAAAAACTATAATATAGTTAGAGCCAATGAAATGGATATAGAGACAATGTTTTCCAAAAATGATTATCAGAATGAATATTTGATACAATGCATTTATTTCAAATTATATTTTTAAACATAAAATTCTACTGTTGTATACAAACTACATCTTGCAATCATTGTGGCAGGTAATCTAACTATATGTAGTTAGATCTATTGAAAATTTAAACACTTTGACCTAATAGTTTGACTTCTGGGAATTCATCCTAAGAAATAATCCAAATTACTGAATATGCTTTATGAACAAGTATTTATTACAACATTATGTGTAGCAGTGAAAAATTAGAAATAGTCTAAATGTCCAACAATTGGGTAATAGCTAAGAAATTTATGAGACATAATTACACAGTCATTAAACTAATGTTTATAATGAGCTTGTAATAATAATAATGTAGAAGAATGTATATTATAACAAAAATAAAAGAACAGGAGGTAAAATTATAGTCTGATGATATCCATATTAAGCATCATTAAATCTATGCTTATAACTCTGAATGGTAGTACACAAAAATGCCAATAGTTATTGTTTCTCGAGTGTGGAACTTGTAGTGATTTAAAATCTCCTCTTTCCTGCTTTTCTTTACTTTCCAAATTTGTTATACTGAGCATTTTTTAGTGAAAGGCATAGTAAGCACTTAGAAATAATGGCACAAATGAAGTGAAAAATTAAATTACATTAAATGTTACATATCTTAAAGAGAATATCATAAAATTGCCACTGCTTGGAAAATTCACAGAATAAGTTCAGTTTTTATAGAGGGTCTCCATTAGAATAATACAAAGCTTAATGCTATGATTTCTAAGTCTTCTTAAGTTTTGATTAATTTTAAGACCTGTGGAAGAGGTGAAGAGCGGGCAGAGATATTCCATTAGGAATCCTGACTATTGGTACTACACAGCACTTTGGGGCCAGGATGGTAGTTGTGCTGACATACAGCTTCTCCAAAGAGTCCTGTCTCTGAGTTCTCAATTACCTGTCCCTCACTGTGTCAATTCTGCCAGCTTCTATGAGCTCCGACAAGATAAATGTTGTCAAGGATGATGAAACAGACTGACACTCACTGCATTCAAACAGGTCACTGAGAAAGTATGGGAGTTTAACAACATTAACATGGCAGCAGCCATTTTAAATGCCAGTCTCACTCCTCAAATGATTTAAAAAACATACTTTTTTTTTTTTTTATTCAGAGCTCATTCCTAATAGTGGCTAAAGGAGGCAGAACGCTACTCAGCAAGGTCTAGTGGTTCACATTGACTATGGTTAAACAGAAGAGATATTCCATGATTATATTTAAAACAAAAGAGATATTCCACTGGTTGTTCAGATAAAAGGTAAAGTCCCCCTTTTGTCTCTGATTTTAAAAAAAACACATTATTTTGTTTCAACTATTAGTATCGCCAATATACCTGATATCAAATATAAAAACAGAATAACAAAATGAGGGAATTAAAAGATTAAGTCCTTCATAGTCTTGTATTTATAATGCTTGCCTGTCACATATGCTGTAGATATTTGTTTTTAATAGAAGGTCACTTTTTTATTTCTGAAACACTGAAAAAAAAGCTGCATGCTGATGATGAGAGGAGTTAAAACAACAACAGCAATACAACAGTTTAACTCACTACCTAGAATCAAGCAGACAAAGGCATTTCAGATAAGTCGGTGAAGGAGGTTCTAGTAGAGAAAGATAGTATAACTTTAGGATACAAGCATGTGATGGGGAGTAAGGCAGTTGTGCAGCGGGTTAAGTGTACATGGCGCAAAGTATAAGGACTCGCGTGAGGATCACCAGGTTCCCCACCCGCAGAGTTGTCACCTCACAAGTGGTGAAGCAGGTCTGCAGGTGTCTGTCTTTCTCTCCCCTTCTCTGTCTTCCCCTGCTCTCTCCAATTCTCTGCCCTATCCAACAGCAACAACATCAACAATAATAAATACAACAACAATAAAAACAACAAGGACAACAAAAAGGAAATAAATAAATATTAAAAAAAAAGCATGTGATGCTGTCTGTCTACAAGGAGCAATGTGGTTTGTAGGGCAGAGATTTTGAAAACACTCAAGTTGCCTTGAAAATGAAGTAGAGGAAACAGTTTTCCACATTTCAAATGCAATTTCTTTAATTAATTTTTCATAGGACATGACAAAAAAAAGAAAAACTCTTCAAAAATTGGTAAATTTATTCTGATTAGCATGTTTAGTATTTTGTTATGCTTTACCAGGTTTGGACCTGTTTAGTTTACCTGCCACCCTCCTGCTGTGCTGGGTTAGACAATCAGAGCAAATAATTCAGCAGTGATCAGGTACTTAGTGTGCATGTCTCTATAATTGACATTTCTGAAGCTGTTGCAGCAAACTAGACAGAAAAGTGTACAGAAAGCGCACGTATTCAACACTGCTTTCCATGCAATTGTAACACTTCCTTTTAATCTTTTCTGAGGACTGTACATTTTATCAGTGTCAAGCCCTTGATTATCATCCTACATAACTGGACTTCTTTTCTGTTTTGAATGATAAAATACACTTTTCAGCAAGTTATAACTTCTGTGAAAAAAAAAACATTATAGGATGTTTAGTAAGAAAGATATAGACACTATTTGAGTTGGAATTTACAAGATTGCACCAGATGAGATGACAAGGGGCCAAACACACTTTTTTTTTTTTTAATAAATATGGCACCTCTGTCTATTTCTGCAGTTATTTTCTGAGTTTCCTGGATTCTTTGATATGCTTCTGCAGAAGGCATTAGATAGGGGACTGGAATCAAAGGTCAAGGCTTTGCAGACTTTCAGATTCAAAGACTTTTTTTTTTTTTTTTTTGCCAAAACTGGCTTCCTGCTGATTGATTCCAAGGTCATTCATTATGCAAAATCATTAGTCACATCACATTACTTCTGCAATCAGGCTTTTGATGATCAGCTTTAAATCTGATTTAAAAAGTAAAATTTTCAATAGGCACAAAAGGGCTGGTAAATTTGTCTAATCCTTTATACATGGGCAATGTTGCTCTTTCTTATGTTCCTAAATTCACTGATCTATTTTTCTGCTCATTTCTCCTGCCTAGTGTTTAGTCATCTTCTCCTTTCTGGAAACATCTTAAATCTTGGCTACCATGATCATACACCTGCATTTTCCAAATACTACACAGAAATTACTGCTTAAACTCCTTACTCTGATTTGACAGAAGGTACATAGTCTATATGCTTCTGTTTTTAAAAAAATTTTTTGGCTATGAAAACCTTTTTATTTTATATTATTTATTTATAAAAAAGATACATTGGCCAAACCATAGGATCAGAGTGGTACAACTCCACACAATTCCCGCCACCAGATCTCTGTATCCTATCCCCTCCCCTGATAGCTTTTCTACTCTTTATAATATTTATTTATTTATTTCATTTTGTTGCCCTTGTTGTTTTATTGTTGTAGTTATTATTGTTGTTATTGATATTGTCATTGTTGGATAGGAAAGAGAGAAATGGAGAGTGGAGGGGAAGACAGAGAGAGGGAAAGAAAGACAGACACCTGCAGACCTGTTTCACCACTTGTGAAGTGACTCCCCTGAAAGTGGGGAGCTGGGGGCTCGAATACCGGATCCTTATTCTGGTCCTTGTGCTTGCGCTTAACCCACTGCTACTGCCCGACTCCCCGTTTTCCTATTCTTTACCCCTCTGAGAGTATGGACCCAAGGTCATTGTGAGGTACAGAAGGTGGAAGGTCTGGCTTCTGTAATTGCTTCCCTTCTGAACATGGGCATTAGCTGGTCGATCCATACTCCCAGCCTGCCTCTTTTTTTCCCTAGTAGGGTTTGGCTCTGGGGAAGTAGAGCTCCAGGACATATTGGTGGAGTCATCTGTTCAGGGAAATGTGGTCAGCATTATGCTAGCATCTGGAACCTGGTGGCTGAAAAGAGAGTTAACACACAAAGCCAAACAAATGTAGACTAATCATGGACCTAAAGGCTAGAATAGTGAAGATGAAGAGTTGGGGATTCCTCCACTTGTAGATAGCTAGTAGGCATATTTTAGTTATATTCCAAAGGGCCTGTGGCTATATCAGAGCAAACAAAGAATTGTTGAATAATGAAAATTTTGTTAGTATAACTTCCTTCTAAATATACAGTCCTAAAAAGGAAGTAGCCTCATAATTTTGGTGTTTGCATTTTCAGAGAAGTTTATTGAGTGTCCTAGAACAAAGCCTTTTACCTTCTTCAATTTTGATGGCCATGGAAAAATTGGGAACAATGTTTTATAACCCCTTTTGCAAATATAAAAAAATATGTTGGGTGGGGAGGATGGGGAGTAGCTCAGTGGGTTATGTGCACATGGCCCAAATCACAAGGACCAGCACAAGGATCTGGTTCCAGTCCCTGGCTCCCCACCTGCAGGGGGGAAGGGAGGTTGCTTCACAAACTGTGACGCAGGTCTGCAGGTGTCTACCTTTCTCTCCCCTTCTCTGTCTTCCCCTACTCTCTGGATTTCTCTCTGTCCTATGCAGCAATAACAGCAATAACAACAGCAACAAAATGGAGAAAATGGCCTCCAGGAGCAGTGGATTTGTAGTGTAGGCAAAGCGCCCCAGGGATAAGCTAGAGTCAAAAGAAAAAAGAATGGAAGAAGAAAGAGAGGGAGAAAGAAAGAAAAAAAGAAAGAAAGAAAAATAAAATGTCTGTCTTTACAGGGTGCTGCATGGTAGAAGGAAATGTCCTCCTTATTCTGAGGGTCAGTTTTTCTTTCAGAGACCTAGAGAATTGCATAGTTCCTCAGGGGATTATTCCCGGAGTTTACATGTGTTGTGTGATTTCAGTCTGGGCCATTGTGCAGAGAAGCCATTCAAGCATCATTCTTGTTTACTTCCTTGTGTTTGGAATCCAGGCACAGAACTCAGTCAGTGTCCTCTTATGCTCCCCTTGTGGGGTGGATTGGGGGGGGGGTGGAGGTGGTACTGATAATAGGGAGCAGAAAGAGATGGTGCTTGTCCATCCACAAGTTGCCTTGGAAACAGGCTGGTGGGGAACCGCTTTCCCTTAACAGGCCTGTCCATTTAAGGTGGATTCTCTGCTAGGTCCCTCCTGCTATTTATGCCACTTACAGAGACCTTAAAAAATCATTCTCTTTCTGTAAAGAAGAAAAACGACATTTTGTCAGGCCTTCCATGTTTAAAATCCTAGCAGAGACAATGTGTGGTTTCGATAGTAATGTCAATTCAGAGAAACCCGTCAGGAGTATATATTTCCTGGTCTCCATGGATTTGGAAGCTTTGTAATTACATATTTCTTCTCTCATTCTTTCATCTTCCCTTTTTCTTTTTATATTCACCATCAAAGATTTACCGCCATTTAGCTTGCCTATGATCTCTGTGCCACAATCAGATGCTCAGATTCTTTTTCTTTCTTTCTTTTTTGCAGGCTCATTTAAGAAGTTGCAAATGGCTAGATTTGGAAATTTACAGAGCTACCCCCACTTCAATCAATATATGGGGAGTAAGAAAGCAAAATATTGAAGAAGATTTTTTTATAACTGGTGAAGCATGAGTCAAGCAAGGAGAATAAAAACCAACCAGTGTTTTGAGGACCTGATAACCCCGCTTTTCACAGTAGAATATTGCTATTATTAAGTGTGATTATCATTTGACAAAGCAGTTTCCTGATCATTACATTTTTAGAATATATATATATATATATTTGAAATGATTAGAAAAATGTTAGTCATTTTTTTCTCCAGTGGCCCTAGCAGTAGTGTGTGATCATTGTGACTGATTAAGTCTCCCATTGGGTTCTAAGTGGAACCGATGGATCCTTCTTTCAGTTCAGGACACTTCAGAATAGATAGACTACTATAGTCTGTTTCTTAACTTCCTACAGAGATGCCAGGATCCTAGGTGACAATGGAACATCATTTATTTGATATCTGTACATATTAAAAATGATCAACACAGTAAATCTAGTTAACATCTCTCATCACAGTTAGATATTCTTTTTCTGTTGATAACTTTTAAGGTCTACTTTCTTAGCAAGTTGCAATTATACAATAAATACAGCATTAACTACCATCACAATGCTACAGCATTCAAATGTGTATTCTCTTTAAAACTTTATTTTATTTTATTTTGCCACCAGACTTATTGCTGAGGTTTGGTGCCTCCAAGAAGAATCTACCTATTCTTGCAGCCATTCTCCTTCCCAATTTTTTTTTTGATAAAACAGAGAAGAATTGAGAAGGGAAGGGGAGATAGTGAAGGAGAGAGACACCTGCAGCACAGCTTTACCAGTCTTGAAGCCCCTCCCATCCCCTTATCCCAACTGCCTCAGGTGGGAACTGGAGGCTCTAACCCTAGTCCTTGTACATTATTATTTGTGTGCTCAACCAGGATCACCACTGCCCAGCCCTTGTCTTTGTTTTGTTTTAAATAACTATTTTTTATTTTTTTTTCTATTTAAGTTAGCTAACTCACACTGTTTTGGGTAAAATTCTGAAGTAGCAAATCCTCCCTGTGTGTATATATATATATATATAAATTTTTATGTATAAAGAGTAAACACTGACAAAACCATAGGATAAGAGGGGTACAATTCCACTCAATTCCCACCACCAGAACTCTGTAGCCCATCCCATCCCCTGATAGCTTTTCTATTCTTTAACCCTCTGGGAATATGGACCAAGGGACATTGTGGGATGCAGAAGGTGGAAGGTCTGGCTTCTGTAATTGCTTCCCCACTGAGCATGGGTGTTGACAGATCGATCCATACTCCCAGCTTGCCCCTCTCTTTTGCTAGTGGGCGGGGCTCTGGGGAAGAGGGGCTCCAGGACACACTGGTAGGGTGGTCTACCCAGGGAAGTCCAGTTGGCATCATGGTAGCATCTGGAACCTGGTGGCTGAAAAAAAAGTTAACATATAAAACCAAACAAATTGTTACCTAATCATGAACCTAAAGGCTGGAATATTGCAGGTGAAGATTTGGGTGTTGCTATATTTCTATAGATAGTTAGAAAAGCAGGAGAAGGGGACCTAGTGTAATTGGTTCCACAAGGCAAAGTAGTTCTAAAGATTTCATATGCTTTGGACAAGTTCACATTACATACTTTTTTAAATTTTTATTTTTTGCCTCTAGGGTTATTGCTGGGGTTTCCTGCCTGGCAATAAAAAATATACCATCCCTGATTGCCATCCCCCCACCCTTTTAATTCCATAGGACAGAGAGAAATTCAGAGGGGGAAGAAAGGCAAGGGGAAAGGAGGGGGAGGTATGAAGAGAGAAAGTTAGACACCAGCACCACTTCATCACTTATGAAGCATCCTACTGCAGGTGGGGAGCGGAGGCTCAAACCCTAGTCCTTGTGTGGATCCTTGGGCATAGTACTATGTGTGCTGAACTGGGTATGCCACTGCCTGGTCCCCATCCTGTTGTTGTTATTATTATTAAAAATGAAGTCTCTGCGCTGGAATGTTTCTAGCCATGACCACAGAATACCAGATCAGACCTATAAGGATGCATAGGTTACATATGCTCTTATGCTGACTATGGGCCCCAGATCAAATCGATGGGGTTTACAGTTAACAATATTTATATACCTTTCCCATACTTTGGAGCTACTTTTTCCCTGGTCCAGCTTTCTAGTCCTTTTTTCCCAACTATGGCACAATCTTCGAAGACAATAACTTAAGTCACCTGCATGTTAGACGTCAAGCTCGGGCAAAAACAAATAAGGTCATGGGCCCCTTGGAATACACCTAAAATGGACCTACTAGCTTTTTCCAAAATGGAGACCTTCAAATCTTCATCTGCTTTATTCTTGTCTTTAGGTTCATGATTAGTCAACAATTTGTCCTGCTTTATATCTTAACTCTTTTTTAGCTACCAGGTTCCAGACGCTATCATGAATCCAATTAGACTTCCCTGGGTAGACGACCACACCAAGGTGTCCTGGAGCCCCATCTCCTCAGATCCTACCCCTGTTAGGGAAAGAGAGAGACAGGCTGGAAGTGTAGATTGACCTGTCAATGCCTGTGTTCTGCGGGGAAGAAATTACAGAAGCCAGACCTTCCACTTTCTGCATTCCATAATGACCCTGGGTCCATACTCCCAAAGGGACAAAAAAATAGGAAAGCTTTCAAGGGAGGGAATTGAATGCAAAGTTCTTGGAATTATATGGAATTGTACCCCTCTTATCCTATGATCTTGTCAATACTTCTATTTTATAAATAAATAAATAAATAAATAAAATGAAATCTCTGAATTTATATCTCTGGCTACTGGTCCCTTTTCTAATTGTATAAGGGGTGAGACTGAGTGAGTTCTAGTCCTTTGCTCAGCCTTACTGCTGTACTATCCTCTGACACACAAGATGCTGGGGCACTGACCAGCCTCCCAGGTATCTGCCACGGTTTCAGCTCTGAATAAGGAAGAATTAGAAGGTAGCAGAAAGTCAAAGTCAGGAAATTTCTCCCCATGTCTGGGCTGGAGTTAGCACTGGGCAAAGTGGCTTGTTTTCTGAACCAGGGACACATATTAGAAGAAAAGAGAAAATTGTTGGAATGGTGGGGAAACTAAGTACAAATGAAAAAAAGGGGAACAAAGGAAGAGATAGGACAGCAGCAGAGAGGGGACAGAGGGAGAGAGAAAGACAACAGGGTGAGGTAGAAGAAGAGCATCTGCACTGAAGAGATGGAAAAATCAGAAATGATGATTTTCAGCCCCAGTGGTGGCACACCCAATGGAGTGCCTAGGTTCAAAATCTCGCTTCCTCTTCCAGGATTAAGTTTTTCAACGGGCAGATCAGTCTCTCCTTCTCTCTCTCTCTCTCTCTCTCTCTCTCTCTCCCTTCCTCTCTATCTCTCTCCATCTTATCCTCTACCAAATAGTATATGTAAAGTATGGAGAGATAGCATAGTAGGTATGCAAGAAGACTTTCATTCCTGAGACATCTTGGTCCCAAGTTTAATTCCTAACATCACCACAAGCCAGAGCTATGTAGTTATCTGGTATAAATAAATAATTAAAGAAAAATAGTCACCATAAGTGATGTAGTTATTGTGCAGACATCTAGCCCCACTGGAAACCCTGGTTACTGAAAGTAAATTAAAGAAAGAAAAATATTATTCCATGTCTCCATCTATAGTGTGTGTGTGTGTGTGTGAGAGAGAGAGAGAGAGAGAGAGAGAGAGTGAGAGAGGGCTAGGGACTGTAACTAACAGGGTAAAGGGGGTCTCTGTGTAGTTATGAAGGCTTTAGAACATAGAAAAGAATGGGCTTTGTTGAGTTGTAATTATCCTCCTTTCTATTCCTTTAATTTGAACTTTCTCCCTAAGAAAAACACTTTACTGATCCAGGGCCAATAAGTGATGACATCACACGAGGCATGAAGTGATCACTCATGGGTAGACCTGGATTATTGGGTGCATCTACTTTCTCCTCCTGTGGGCTATCTTAGAAGAGGCAAGCTATCCAGTCTCCCATGCCAGTTGGTGACCAGGCCTCATGAGTAAGCCCTGAGGAACAATTGAGAAAAATCCTAGGTGAACTGAAGAGGTAGTTCTAGCAGTCAATAGATATGTCCTCAGAAGTTTGGATCTAGAAAGCATTTCTGAATATGAAACCAACTGCTATTTTATTTTCTCTTTGTGAAGAACCAACTGAGACACAAGAAAATGTAACAACTTGTCCAAGGATCAAAACATCTCTCAGGAGTGGTAGATCTTGACTCTGGTCCTAATTTTGACTCCATGGACCAAGTTCCACTTCTCTTACGCACCCCGTAATTGCCTTCCAGCAAAATGTAAGTCATCTGGAAATATGTAGCTCAGGCTGTAGGTGGGATTTTGCATGCTTAGGGGAAAGGAGGGTGCCAATGAAGAGTTCCCCACAGTAGTCTGGGATTTCGTAGCCAGAATAACATATGAAGGAGTGAGTCCCTGTGATAAGAAAGCACAGGGAAAAGTACTCTTGTGCGTACATAGTGGACTATTAAGTCAGTGGAGGAAGAAGCAGGAACAGCAATGGCAGTATTAATTCACTGAAGTCTTATCCATATCTCTTGACGCTGTATGAGTCAAACAATAGATAAGTACATGAAAAGTACCCCCAATTTAATCGCTCACCATTTAGAAGTGCTTGCTTTTTTTTTTTCATTTTAAGAAATCTAAGTTACTTTATGACATATCCCTAGGGATATCCAGTAGCAGAGCTACTGGCTTTAAGCTTCATGTGCTAGCTGTCAATGTGTGAATGTCCAACACTATATAGATTCAGTTAAATTATTTCTCTTCCTGTGAACTTCAGTTTTTCCATCAATAAAATAGGAACAAGACTACTTTATATCATGCAGATGAGTTGATGTTAAAGGTATCAAAGCACATACGGAATTGTCAATTCTGGAACAAATTTCAAATTCACCAAATGTCAGTTTCATTTGAGTTTTGACCCATCTAACATCGGTGAAGTACTTTTCTAGGTCATAGTAATATGAAGTCAGATGAGACAAGCTCTTGACATCAAGATAAGTATGGCTTAATGGTAGTCATTACAGTTTATTTCCCTTCTATGTTCAAGCCTCTCCCCGAGAACAGCAATTTTATATCTTATCTACTTATTTCTAGAGACTAGCTTTGTGCGTAGTACAATTATGTACTTAGGACATGTCATTACCAGTGTGGATGAAATGGTAGCAAGAGGATACAATCTTACAGACATTTTCTAATGTGATTAATGTGGACAAATATACACAGGAGTTGTTGACTGTGAAGTTTGGCATTTCTTAGTTATCCTAGTGAAACTTAGGAAGATAGTGGACACTGTCATAACACACACACACACACACACACATGTATATACTCATAAAGGATGGGACATGACTGACATCCTCATATCATCAGAGCTGCACTGTGATCATAACTCCTTCCAATATATTGTCAATGAACTAGAGGTTGGATACAGTAAAATATAATTTGCAAAAGTAATACAGATTGGTGGAATACATTATACAATCCAAAAGTAAAATGAATCTGTACTATCTCAGATCTCAAATCTCATTAATAAAGCAACACACTGTCTTCAAAATTTAGGGGGAAAAGTGCTTGAACAGAGAACTTAATGTGAAATTCAGATAGAAAGGAATAATTTTAGAAATTTATCAGAAATTGGTCTCAAAGATTTCTGAGATGTATGTAATTAATATACATATTTACAAGTGTTAATTTCTCTAAAAATGACATAATGATAGAACTAATAATCACCTTTAATGATCCTATGTTTTTATAACCTACCATCATATTTGAGGTCAATTAAAATATGGCAGACTTGATTTTTTTAAGTGTTCATAATCTAGAGGAAGAAACCCAAGAGAATAATAACTTTTCTTCCCAGTTTACGAAGAAAAAAAAAACAAACAGATGTCACATAACTGAAATGTCTTTGGATTGGGGCTAGTAACCTGATATCTAAATAAGGAGGAATGTTGAAACATGAGGCTAGAAAGGTAGCTGGAGGAAAAACTAAAAAAAGGCATTGAGCCACAGACCCTAGATAGACCACAGCCTAAAGCACATGTATCCATAAGTTAGGGGAAAATATTTACCTTAAAGTAAAAGTACACAATAGTTTGCAGTGACCCAATAAGTGCAGCAAGCAAGTAGGAAGGCTTGAAAAAGACACCATAAAGAACTTAATCAAATATTTTATTCTCGGACTTATAAACCCTCCTTGTGTACTTCCTGTTTCACTGTCCTCAATCACGCTAAGGCTAACCTTGTCAGATAAAAGTAGGGACTATAAAAGCTGGATAAGGGCAAGAGATCAGCATACTTTAATGATGGCTCTTTTGTTTACTACCAGGCCACCCCATCATCCAGGGCTCTAGACATGGAATTCTGGGAATTCTCACATAGGCATGATGTGCCTAGACCTCCAAAGATCCCTCTCTCCACTGTCACTGGTCATCTCTATCACTAACAACATAGTGAACCCTCTTGGGGCCTCTACAGGACCTTGCCCTCAATGTGGAACAACAATGTTAGGGACTCTCTCACTCTCAGAAGGGAGGCTGGGCAAACTACTCTACCTTGAGGTAGATAGGTCCTGAAATGAGTGCAGCCTAGAATGTTCCTAACAAGGACCCTGAAATGTGAGCTAAGACCTACAGGTTGCACAGGCTCCTGTGCTAAATATGGGCCCCAGATCAGATCGATGGTGGCTACAATTAATGGTATTTAGATACTTTTCCCATATTTGAGAGCTACTTTCTTCCCTGATGCAGCTTTCTAATCCCATTTCCAACTCTGACACCATATTCCCCGACAACACATTTAGCCCGTCTGCATATTTGTAGTCAGGCTCAGATAAAACTAGTAAAGAGTCATGGGCCTCTTGAAATGGACCTAAAATAGACTTCCTAGCTTTTTCCAAAGTGTAGACCCCAAATTTCATCTGCTGTAATATTACCGTTAGGTTCCTGATTATTAAACAATTTGTTCTGTTTTATATCTTAATGTTTTTCAGCCACCAAGTTCCAAATGCTACCATGACACCCGCCTGACTTTCCTAGGCAGAGGACGTCACTAATTTGTCCTGAAACCTAGTCTCCCCAGAGCCCTTCCCCATTAGTGAAAGACATAAACAGACTGGGAATATGGATTGAGTGCCAATGTCCATGTCCAGTGGAGAAGCAGTTACAGAAGCTGACCTTTCACATTCTGCACCCCATAGAGATCATTGGTCTATACTTCCAGAGCGATAAAAAATAGGAAATCTTCCAATGGAGGGAATGGGATGTGGAACTCTGATGGTGGGAACTATGTGGAATTGTATCCTTCTTATCCTATGGTTTTGTTGATCATATTAAATCAATATAGTAAAAAGATTAAAAAATAAAAAATAAAAATAAAGTATAGGATAACAGTTTTTAATGTATCAAAATAAATTATTTTAAAGGAAAACAAAAGGGCTTTGAATATCATGCTAGTGTTTAGCTAGTGTTTAGCTATCAGCAATAAGTCACCCCTAAGTTCTGCCTTTTAATTCAAAAGATCATCACTCTCCAAAAGGAGGAGGTTTGACTATAGTCAGATCCTGAGTGAAGGAAAAACTTCAGGCCAGAGAGATTTGATTTGCCCATTTGACCCATGATAGTTGACAGATATCCAACCACAATCTAGTGCTCTGACTCTTAAGACTTCATTCTCTTTATGCAGGTTGCTGCTGGTTCTGACCTTTGCTCTTCAGAAGCTTCTAATTATTATTATTATTATTATTATTATTATTTATTATTATTATTATTATTATTAGTAGTAGTAGTAGTAGTAGTAGTAGTAGCAGCAGCAGCAGCAGTAGTAGTTGTAATATGTTTATTATGCTTACTACTACCAGGCATATTGCTAGGGCTCAATGCCTGCATTATGAATCCATTGCTACGGGTGGCCATTTTTCCCCCTTTTTTCTTTCTGAATTTTATTAGATAGGATAGACAGATATTGAGAGAGGATGGGGAGATAGAGGGAGAGAGGACTTCTTATAGGTGTGGCTATGCAGTAAGGGAAGAGAAAGGATCCCTCCCCAAAACAATACATATTACAATGCTAAACATCATCAAGCCAACAACTACAATTGAGGCGTTTGCAGCTGTAAGAACTGTTGTTCAAAGAACTGTTGTTCAAACTTAAAGGCAATCTGTGGCAGCTGGTGGCAACAACCACCAAACTGATAAAAGAAAGTTTGTCCTGCTTATATGAACATAGTTAAATTGCCTTGATACCAGTTAAAATGAAGATATCAGCTACCAGACTCTATGGAATATAGCAAAAGCAGTTCTGAGAGGAAAGTTCATAGCAATACAGGCCCACATAAAAACATTAGAAATCAGTGGTAAACCATCTAACAACCCACCTGAACCAATTAGAAGTGGAGCAGTAGACAGACTCAACAGTCAGCAGGAGACAGGAAATTGTTAAAATCAGAGCAGAAATCAATGAAAAGGAAAACAAAAAGACTATCAGGAAGATTAATGAAACCAAGTTCTGGTTCTTTGAAAGGATAAATAAAACATATAAACCACAGCTACACTCATTAAGAGAAAAAGAGAGAATGCTATGATAAAATCCTTCAGAAATGAAACAGGAGATCATACAGTAGATGAGGTAAATGATTCAAAGCAGTATGCAATAATATTATGGACATCTGTATGGAACTAAATCTGACAACTTAAGAGGAAATGGACATATTCTTAGACATACCAACTGCCAAATATATAGGCACCTCATAGATGACAAAGGGGCCAAATCTGCCTATTGAGGAAAAAAAAAGTCTGTTTAACAGTTGTTGTTGGTTGAACAGCCACATGTAGAAAATAGAAACTAGGCCACCAACTAACATCATACACCAGAATTAACTCAAAATGGATCAAATATCTGCATATTAGACTCGAAAGCACAAAATACATAGAATAATGTATTTGTGAAACATTTCATGACATTATAATAATAAAGAAGTATTTAGAGACTTCACCTTATGGACGAAGGAAATAAAAACAAGATCAATCAAATGAGACTATATCAAATTAAAAAGTTACTATACATCAAAAGAAAACTCCATAATCATAAACAGAAAACCCAACAACTTTGTCATACATGGGAGAACTGGAAGAACATATATGCATAACATTCTTTTTCTTTTTCTTTTTCTTTTTTTTATTAAAAAAAAGGAGACATTAACAAAAACCATAGGACAAGAAGGGTACAACTCCACTCAGTTCCCACCACCAGAACTCTGTATCCCATCCTCTCCCCTGATAGCTTTCCTATTCTTTATCCCTCTGGGAGTGTGGACCCAAGGTCATTGTGGGATGCAGAAGGTGAAAGGTCTGGCTTCTGTAATTACTTCCCTACTGAACATGGGCATTGACTGGTCGATCCATACTCCCAGCCTGCCTCTCTATTTCCCTTGTAGGGTGGGGCTCTGGAGAAGTGGAGCTCCAGAACACATTGGTGGGTTCCTCTGTTCAGGAAAGTCTGATCTGCATCATGCTGGCATCTGGAACCTGGTGGCTGAAAAGGTAATTAGCATACAAAGACAAACAAACTGCTGAACAATCATGGACCTAAAGGCTGGAATAGTGCAGATGAAGTGTTGGGGGGGGGGGTACTCACTGCGGACTATTGTGCACTTTTGCTTTCAGGTATATATTTTGCCCTAATTTATGGATACATGTGAACATATGCTCTATCTCACAGGGCCGGTCTATATCTAGGTTTTGGGGCTTTGTTAGGAAATGAACCACCTGGAATGGAATTAGAGAATACTATGAAAGGAAAGGTCTCACCTAAGTAATGAAGCTGAAGGGTTGTCATTCCACACCTGAAGTCTCTGGACACAGTCTGAAGTGAAGCATACTGAGGTGGTAGTCCTTGCATTGATTAGGTTGGGATTGGCAGATGCAATATTATTTGGTGTCAATTGAGAGAAGCATGCAGGAAAGTGAGCCCCACACTAAAGTTCCAGGACTGGGGGAAATATAGGCTCTATAGTGGAAATGTGAGGTTCCTGCTGCCTTAGGGTTCAAGAAGACAATAGATAGTTAATTGTCATAATCACATTGTTTGGTAATTGGGTTAACTTTGAAAAGTCCCTTTGTTAGGATTTGTTGTATAATACCCAACATAACCATAATTTATGTCCTTTGACATTATTTGTTTGTAGCTGTGCCACCAGTTGCTTCTGTTCTCCCTGGTCTAGGCTTTTGAGAGAGTCAACACATCAAAGACTCAGCCTATGTACTAAAAAGACTCAGTCTGTGCTTTAAAAAGTTTGTAACATACAGTTAATTTTTCCCTCTCAAATTAATTAAAGAGATTTATATAACTACAAATTGATATGAGTGTACATAAACATCATACCCACCACCGAAAGACTGTGTTCCATCCCACCCCCCACCCCCCACATCCCCCCATCACCCCTGGAAGCCAAATATAATATCCACCCTCACCAAAACCACAGGGTTTTTACTTTGGTGCCCTACTCCATATCTAGTCAAATCTTGTTTTTAGTTTCCTTTTCTGTTCTCCTTTATCAGTTTCTGTTCATGAATGGGATCATCCTTCTGACTAAGCTCACTTAATATAGTTCCTTCTAGCTCTATCTAAGATCGGTCAGAGAAGGTGGGTTCATTGTTCTTAATAGCTGCATAGTATTCCATTGTGTATATATACCACAGCTTTCTAAGCCACTTATCTGTTGTTGGGCACCTGGGTTGCTTCCAGGTTTTAGCTCTTATGAATTGTTCTGCTATGAACATAGGTGTACACATATTTTTCTGGTTGGGCATTATGGAGTCCTTGGGGTATATCCCCAGGAGAGGAATTACTGGGTCATATGGAAAGTCCATGTCTATCCTTGTGAGAGTTCTCCTGAGAACTCTACAGAGAGGCTGGGGTTTAGTTCTGGGATTTCAATTCTGTTCTACTGGTCTGTGTGCCTATTTTTGTACCAGTACCAGGCTGTTTTGATGATGATGGCCTTATGATATAGTTTGAGATCTGGGAGTGTGATGCCTCCATTTCTGTTTGCTTTCCTCAAGATTGTTTTGGCAATTCTAGGCGTTTTCTGGTTCCAGATAAAGGACTGTAGTTTTTGACCTATTCTCTTAAAGAAGTTGGTGGAACTTTGATGGGTATCATGTTAAATTTGTATATGGCTCTGGGGAAAATATTCATTTTGATGATATTTATTCTTCTGATTCATGAGCATGCGATGTCTTTCCATTTCTTGGTATCAGTTTCTATTTCCTTGAATAGTGACTCATAGTTTCCAGTATACAAGTCTTTCACTTCTTTGGTCAGCTTTATTCCTAGGTATTTTATTGATTTTGCTGCAACAGTGAATGGGAGTGATTTCTGGATGTCTGCTTCTTCAGTTTTAGTGTTTGGATAAAGAAATGCCCCTGATTTTTGTACATTGATTTTGTAGCCTGACATCTTGCTATATTGTCTAATAAATTTCAGTAGTTTTCAGCTGGACTCTAGTTTTTTCTATGTATACTATCATATCATCTGCAAATAGTGAGAGCTTGACTTCTTCCCTTCCAGTCTGTATTCCTTTGATTTCTTTCTCATGCCTGATTGTTATGGCAAGAACTTCCAATACTATGTTGAAGAGTAATGGTGATAGTGGACAGCCCTGTCTAGTCCCCGATCTGAGAGGGAATGCTTTCAGCTTCTGTCCATTGATGTTGGCTGTAGGTTTGCTATATATGGATTCCACTATCTTGAGGAATTTCCCATTTATTCCCATTTTTTGTAGGGTTTTGAGCATGAATGCGTGTTGGATTTTTTCAAAGGCTTTCTCTGCATCTATTGAGATAATCCTGTGGTATTTGGTTTTGCTTTTATTGATGTGGTGAATGACATTGATTGACTTATGTATGTTGAACCAGCCTTGCATTTCTGAGATAAATCTCACTTGGTTGTGATGTTCTTTGGAAATCTGAATACACATACTTGAAACTAACAACCTAATATAATACAATCCATATTTACACTGTGGAAAACTATAGTGGTTACCTAGGGGAGTGGCATAGATTTTTGGTGATGGAAAAGGTGTAAAATTTTATTCCTATTGATTTGTATTCTCATAAATTACTATTAATGTGATATGTTGGGGAGTGTAGATTTAATACTTCAAGTTCTATAACTGCCTAGACCATAGCCCTAAGTACAAATATTTGCTTTAACCTAAAGATTTAAAGTCTTATAAATGAAAGATGATCAAATTCTGACAATGGGCTTAAATTGTTCAAGAAGCTTTAAAAATATATCTGCATATATATCTCCTTAAATATCAACTACAACTTTAATCCAGACAGATCAAGATCATTTGGCCTTGTCAGTATCTAAAGTACAAAGATGTTCAGATACCACTAAGATGGCATACAGCATAGTGAAGTCAAGTATATTACTATAGATACTAACCATGTATTGTCATAGAATACAAACTCCCCAAATAACCTGGTTATAATAATAATTAATTATTGATCCTGTAAATTCTTTCTAAGACTACAAGATAGCCCTAGTCTCTGAAAGGAAGTTGGGGTATCCTGGCCTGCCACTCCTGGAAGACTGGTCCTGAAATGAATGCAACCTTAAATATTCTCACCTGTGACCATGAACTGCAAGCTCAGGCCAGTAGGGACTCACAGGTCATACAGACTCTGGTGCTAAATATATATATGCCCTTGGTCAAGTGAACAGAGGTAAACAGTTAATTTTATCCACAGATTTTTTTCTAAGTACGGGAGCTACTTACTGCCCTAATCCAACTTTCTAGTCCTTTTCTCTACTATGACACCATTTTCTCAGACAATACTTTTATCCAACTTCAGTCTAGCTATCAAACTCAAACACAACTACTATAGTTGTGTGTCCCTAGAAGCATGCTTAAAATGGAATTCCTAAATTTCTTCTACCATGAGATCCTTAATCTCATCTGCTCTATTCCTATTTTTTGGCTCCTGTTCATTAATCATTTTGTCTCACTTTATGTCCTGCCACCTTCTAGACACCAAGTTGCAGATGCTACCATAATACCATCCTAACTTCTCTGGGAAGATGGCCTCACCAGTGTGTCCTGGGACCTTGCTGCTCCAGAGCTCTAGCCCACTAGGGAAAGACAGAGAAATGCTGGGGGTATGGGCCGACATGCCAATGCCCATGTCCACAGAAGAAACAATTACAGCAGCCAGAACTCCTACCTTCTGCACCCCAAAACCAGCCTTGATCCACATTTCCAGTGGTGGAGAAGTGATAGAAAGAAGAGGGCTCTGAACTCCAGCTTTTAGTACCTGAAGTTAGAAGAGGAAAAGGAGAGGGACATTTGGAGATGGTAATGGTGTCATGAGTGGCTTGGAGGAGAAGTGAGGAAGGAACCTGAAAGAATAAGGGGGAAATTTTGTACAGATGTAGACAGATAGTTGCAGAGATGGTGGTTGGCCCATGTCTATAACCTTACAGGAACTTCGGTGGATTGCAGAGGGGAGACTGAAGATTCAATATGCTGGTGGTGGGAATGGTGTGTGATTATACCCCTGTTGACATGTCATTTTGTAAATCAACGTTAAATCACTAATTATTATTTTTTTAAAGAGAGGGAGAGAGGGAGGGAGAGAAAGATAGACACCTGCAGTCTTGCTTCACCATGCATGAAGTGGACTCACTGCAGGTGCGGAGTGGGGGCTCAAACCAGGATCCTTTCTTTTGGTAATATGTGCGATTCACCAGGCATGCCACCACCTAGCCCCCTCTTTTTCTCATAAAATTAAAAAAAGAAAGAAAAAGAAAAAGAAATGTTCCAAGGTCATGTATGGTTGAAGAAATCTACTTTCATTATTTCATTCCAGCCTTGGGTTAATGACATTCAGAACACACACCATGCTAATTTTCCCCTTTTTATTCAAAGGAACAAAATTAATCAAGTCAGAGGTGAAATGGAACTTTGTGTGTGTATAGTTTGCCTCTGCATGTGCATTATGTGTTTCTGTATGTCTGCATGTCAGTTTTTTCTCAGTGTTCCTATATATGTCTGTGTGTCTTTGGTCTATATCCTTGTCAGTGTGCCTATGTATGTGTATATGTGGGTTTCTCCATGTATGTGTCTGTGTGTGCGTCCCTTTGTCCAGTGGAGGTCCTGGAGGAATTCAAAAAGTCTGTTCTCTTTTCTACAAATATACTGACATCATTTATTTAATATATTATTACAACTCTGAGATTCTCCATTGGGAAGGAAAGAGGCTGGAGCTTCTTAATGTTCCTGAGATAGGATATTGTTCAAGGGTCATTTAGCTTGGAATGAATCTCCACTCTCACTGAGCATGAGGGCTCTTGCTTTCTTGCAGCCTAGAATCAAATTCCTTCAGTTGTTTGTGACCATGGCCCATGCAGAGTTTCTGTGATGAAGTGTAAACAAGTACTGTGGTAGGAGAGTGCAATATAGGGCTTTAGTTTGATTTTGGTCGAAGTAGATATGTTCCATTCAGTTCCCCAGAGCATGACTGCTGCCTTTCTGAGCTGTGAAACTGGATGTACCTGCTCCTCAAAGGCCCTCCTTCGTATGTGTACCTACTTGCCTTCAATGATGGGGATTAGCTCTGTTTTCCAGTAGTGGTTCCTTGGAGAGTTCTAAGGCACAGTTGCATTTTAATAATAGTGCACTGCATATTCCAGGCATCTGAAGACACATGCCAGGCATACCAGGGAAATAAATCACTCTTCGTTCTCAATAAGCCACTGGGCTCTGTAACCAGAGCACATCGGATATCAGTCATGACTTTTTAGAGACACACTGGCAGGAAAGCCCCTAGCTGACAGCTCTAGGATGACCTCTACCTATGTAATCTTGGGTGGAAAGAAAAGTGTCAAGTAATCAACCTTTGCTTTTAAAAGACTTGGGGTTTAGCTAAGAGTGGCTAGTGAACCTGGTTATCATTTGAACTTTCACAATGATAGGAGCATGAACACCACTCAGGGTATGCATGGATGTGAGCACACATAATTGTGCCTTAGTGATAGAAAGTGCTTGCTCTCAATATTATCTCATAATGATCTTGTGCCTGTTGACAATCCTATAGGTGTGTGCGTTTAATTCCCAACTGTTAGAAGAAACTAGGACTCAGACAGGAAATGTGACCTGATCTATAGAGTACAGTGAGAGAGAGCTAGAATTGATTTGTTTTATTTTCATTATTTGACAGGACTGATGAAAACTGAGAGAGACTGGAGATAATGAGGAAGAGAGAAAAAGAAACACAATATTATTTCACTGCTCATGATGCTTCCTCCTGCAGGTGAGGACTGGGGATTTGAACCCAGATCCTTGAGCATGGTGAAATTTGCACTCAACTGTGTGGGCCACCACCCAGCCCAAGGAGCTGGAGTTTAAATCTTTTCCTCAAACAGAAGATTTTATCAGTATCAAACTCTTAAATAATCATGAATAGGACATGGATAGCTTTTGAGAAACATGATTTTTTTTTTTTTAGTAAGCACTGCTTTATGCTGTTAAAATAGATATGGAGTGAAATTAATTGAAAGAAAACAAAGTAAATGCTTTGTTAATTGCCTTTGGTTTAAACAGTAAACTGCTAGAGAAGATATATTTGTCCTGGCCCATAAACTTCTCTCATTTAGAACATCTCTCTACTGTACTGACTTCTCTTTAACTCTCAAACCAAGAAATACTATTAAGTCCACTATCTCTGTGAACTCTGTGCCCTTATGTTAAAATTTAACCGAGAATTTCATTTTTTAATTAATTTTTTATTTAAGAAAGGATAAATTAACAAAACCATAGGGTAGGAGGGGTGCAACTCCACACAATTCCCACCACCCAATCTCCATATCCCATCCCCTCCCCTGATAGCTTTCCCATCCTCTATCCCTCTGGGAGCATGGACCCAGGGTCGTTGTGAGAATTTCATTTATAATTTATTTTTATTTCTTTTTTTTATTTGACAGGGCAGAGAGAGATTGAGAAGGAGGGAGAAGTAGAGATGAAGACTCCTGTAGCATGCTTCATCACTCCTAAAGTTTCTTCCCTGCAGGTGGGGACTGGAGGCTTGAATCTGCATCCTTGTGCTTGGTAATATGTGTGTTCAAGTGGGTGCACCATTGCCTGGCCCTCCAGAATTTCATTTATCTTTGATACCTTATATCCTTGTAGTTTCCACAACTTAGGAATTTACATATGATTACATATTTGATTTGGGGGAACCGTAGTGTCTTCCACAGTGTATTCAATAGAATTGTATTCATAATAGTTAATCAGTCAACATTAAATTAAAAGGTCACTACCTCTCAAAACTTTAGTGCAGTTCCTCTTTCAGGTTGTCCCAGAATTATCTAATGATAATATGATGGCATATTTTTATGGAAAAATTCTGTTTCAAACTTAATTTAATTAAAACTTGAACTTTGGTTAAAAGTTATATATCTAATAAAAACTAAAATATTAGCACATAATGCCTGATCAATCATAACTGAGAAGTTGTGATTATTTGTATAGGAGAGTTCAGCTAAGTTGACCTGTTCTGATACAAACAAATCAAATTGCCCTATTTCAAGGGGCAGTTCTCAAGTGATTCACCCATTCACATACTAGCCAAGCCATCAGTCAATCAAAGTAAGACGGAAATAAACCAGAAATATGTCTGATAGCACTAACTACTATGCAAATAACACAAATATTGCATGTTTAGCAATTGACTAGGGGCTACCCTTACATTGGTAGGTCAGCAAGTCTGCTCTAAAGTATTTTATGCTGAGATAAAAATACAACAATCAAGCATGCACTCAGCAAGGACTGATATTCCATCAAAAAATAGGAAGAAGGGCTGAAGAATCAGTTTACCAAAGACATACAGATAGCCATCATACACAAGAAACAAGGCCTATTGTCAAGGGAATGCAGGTCAACGTAGTAATGAGATAACACCTTACAAATGTAAGAATGATCTATGGAAAAAGACCAAAAACACCCAGTGCTAGTGAATGTAAGGGGGGCAAGCGATCCTTGTAAACTGTTGGTGCTAGAGAGGACGGATCAGAAGGAGGAGGCTATTATTGCCAAAATCAGAGGACAGTACAAGGATCCATTTTGGAGGGTTTGATGCTTCAAGCTAAATGATTTGCATTTTGTTGGGAGATGGTAACATTATAACATATAATGCCTTAAATCCTGGATGTGTGCATATGTGACTATATATATTCTTTATTTTATTTATAAAAAGGAAACATTGACAAAGCCATAATACAACTCCATATAATTCCTACCACCAGAACTCGGTGTCCCATTCCTCCCCTGATAGATTTACTATTCTTTAACCCTCTGGGAGAATGGACCCAGGATCATTACGGGTAAAGAAGGTGGAATGTCTGGCTTCTGTAACTGCTTCCCTGACGAACATGAGCATTTGATAGGTTTATCCACATTCCCAGCCTGCCTTTCTCATTCCCTACTGGGGCAGAGCTCTGGGGAATCAGAGCTCCAGGACACAGAGATTGTCTTTCCAGGGAGTCTGATAGGCATCCTGCTAGCATCTGGAACCTGGTGGCTGAAAAGAGAGTTAACATATAAGCCAAATAAACTGTTGACCAATCATAAACCTAAAGGCTGCAGTAGTGCAGGTGAAGAGTTGGGGAGGGGGAGTCTCCGTTTGGTAGTAGCTAGTTGGCATATTTTAGGTACATTCCAAAGGGCCTATGGATATAATATCATCAAGATAATTATTATCCCCATAGCCATTTACAAATTTAACTTGATACCCACCAAAGTTCCACCAACCTTCCTTAAGAGATAGAACAAAAGCTAAAATCATTTATCTGGAACTAGAAAACACCTAGAATTGCCAAAACCATCTTGAGGAAAAGAAACAGAAGTGGAGGCATCACACTCCAAGATCTCAAACTATATTATAAGGCCATCATCATCAAAACAGCCTGTTACTGGAACAAAAAAGGCATACAGACTAGTGGAATAGAATTGAAAGCCCAGAATTAAACCCCCACACCTATGGACATCTAATCTTTGATAAGGGAACCCAAAGTATTAAATGGAGAAAGGAAGCTCTCTTCAATAAATGGTGCTGGGAAAATGGGGTTGAAACATGCAGGAGAATGAAACTGAACCACTTGATCTCACCAGAAACAAAAATCAACTCCAAATGGATCAAGGACCTGGATGGTAGACCGGAAAGTATTAAATATTTAGAGGAAAATATTGGTGGAACACTTTCCACCTAAAGGGCATCTTTAATGATAAAAACCCAATTGCAAGGAAGACTAAAGCAGAAACAAATCAATGGGACTACATTAAATTGAAGAGCTTTTGCACAGCTGAAGAAACTATCACATAAACAAAGAGATCCCTCACAGAATGGGAGAAGATCTTCATATGCCATTCATCAGACAAGACACTAATCACCAAAATATATAAAGAGCTCAGAAAATTTAGCAACAAAAAAGTGACTATATATTTTTTTATTTTGTATTATTTTTATTTTATTTTTTACTTATAAAAAGGAAACACTGAAAAAAAACCATAGGATAAGAGGAGTACAACTCCACACAACTCACACCACCAGAACTCTGTATCCTATCCCCTCCCCTGATAGCTTTCCTATTCTTTAACCCTCTGGGAGTATGGACCCAAGGTCATTGTGGAATGCTGAAGGTGGAAGGTCTGGCTTCTGTAATTGCTTCCTTGCTGAACATTGGCATTAATGGTTGATCCATACTCCCAGCCTGCCTCTCTCTTTCCCTAGTAGGGTGTGGCTCTGTGGAAGTGGAATTCCAGGACACACTGGTGGGGTTGTCTGTCCAGGGAAGTCTGGTTGGAATCATGCTAGCATCTGGAACCTGGTGGCTGAAAAGAGAGTTAACATACAAAGCCAAACAAATTGTTGAACAATCATGAACCTAAAGGCTGGAATAGTGCAGATAAATAGTTGGGTCATCCTCCATTTTGTAGATAGCTAGTAGGCATATTTTAGTTATATTCCAAAGGGCCTGTGGCTATACTAGTTTTTTGTTTGTTTGTTTGTTTATTTGTTTGTTTTTCCCTGAGCCTGAAATCTGATATGCAGGTGGATCCAAATTATTGTCTGGGGAGATGAAGTCATGGCTGGAAAAGGACCAGAAAGCTGAATCAGGGAAGAGAGTATCTTCCTAATATGGGAAAGGAGTATAAATATTGTTGACTCTAAACCTCATTGATTTGACTTGGTCTGGGGCCCATATTCAGCTTAGAACCCTATGTGCCCTCTGCATCCCTCTAGACCTGAGCTCACATTCTGTGGTCATGAGTAGGAACATTTCAAGCTGCCCCAATATTGACCCACCTTCCTCAGGTGCAGCATAGAGTATGTTGTCCATCCTCCCTTCTGAGGATGCAAAATTCTCTACTGTTGTTGTTCCAAGTTTAGGGAAAGGCCCTATGGGGGGGCCCCACAAAGGGGTCTATTTTGTTGTTCCTGATAGAGATGACCTGTAACAAGGGAGAGAGGGATTTATTTGAAGTATAAGCTCATCATGTCTGTTTGGGAACCTCAAACTCCCCAAATTAGACCCCAGCTGATGAGGTGGCCTTATAATGACTAAACAGTCATCCTTAAAGTATGCCAGTCTCTTGCCCTTATTCAGGTTTTGCAGTCCTTGCTTTGATGAGGTTAGCTTTGGAGTGAGTGAGAGAACTGTAATAGGAAGTAGGTGAGGAGGGTATCTAAGTCTAATTAGGTACTATTTCATTATGAACTTTATACTGACTCACTGCAGACTATTGTGTACTTTTGCTTTCAGGTATATATTTTGCCCTAATTTATGGATACATGTGAGTATATGCTCTATCTATAGGACCTGATCTATATATATCTAGGTTTTGGGACATTATTAGGAAGTGAACTGCCTGGAATGGAATTAGAGAATATTATGAAATGAAAGGTCTCACTCAAGTAATGAGGGTGAAGGGTTGACATTCTACACTGGAAGCCTCTTGACACAGTCTGAAGTGAAGCATGTTGAGGTGGTACTCCTTGAGTTGATTAGGTTGGGATTGGCAGATGCAATATTATTTGGTATGAATTGAGAGAAGCATGCAGGAAAGTGAGCCCCACCCTAGAGGTTCCAGGACTGGGGAAAATATAGGCTCTATTGGGGAAGTGGGAGGTTCCTGCTGTCTTAGTGTTAAGAAGATAATAGATAGTTATTGCTATAATCACATTATTTGGCAATTGGGTTAACTTTGAAAACTCCCTTTGTTAGGATTTGCTGTATCACACACAACATCACCATAATTTATGGCGTTTGACATTATTTGTATATAGCTGTGCCACCAGTTGCTTCTGTTCTCCCTGGTCTAGGATTTTGAGAGAGTCAACATATCAAAGACTCAGCCTATGTATTAAAAAGTCTTAGTCTGTGCTTTAAAAAGTTTGCGACATACAATCAATGTTCCCTGCTCATATTAATTATATAGTGATTTTTATGACTACAAATTAATAGGAGTGTACATAAACACCATTCCCATCACGAAAAGACTGTGTCCCATCTCCCCCACCCCCTCAACCCCCGTCCCGGAAGCCAAACATCCACCCTCACCTCACCCTCACCCTAGGGTTTTTTACTTTGGTGCCCTAATCCAGATTTAGTCAAATCCTGCTTTTAGTTTCCCTTTCTGTTCTTCTTTCTCAACTTCTTTTATGAGTTTGATCATCCCATATTCATCTTTATCTTTCTGACTTAGCTCACTTAACAGTTCCTTCTGGGTCAGAGAAGGTAGGTTCATTGTTCTTAATAGATGTATAGTATTCCATTGTGTATATATACCATAGTTTTCTCAGCCACTCATCTTTTGTTGAGCACCTGGGTTGCTTCCAGATTTTAGCTATTATGAACTGTGCTGCTATGAACATAGGTGTACAAATATCTTTTTGGTTGGGTGTTATGGAATCCTTGGGGTATATCCCTAGGAGAGGGATTACTGGGTCATATGGAAGGTCCATGTCTAGCCTTGTGAGAATTCTCCAGACTGCTCTCCACAGAGGCTGGACCAAGTTACATTCCCACCAGCAGGGCAGCAGGGTTCCTTTGTCCTCACAACCTTTCCAGCATTTGTTGCTGCTGTCCTTTTTGATATATGCCATTCTCACAGTGCTGAGGTGGTATCTCAATGTTGTCTTTATTTGCATTTCTCTGACAATTAGTGACCTGGAGCAATTTTTCATGTGTTTATTAGCCTTTTTGGATCTCTTCTGTAGTGTTCTATTCATATCCTCTGCCCATTTTTGGATGGGGTCATTTGCCCATTTTTGGATGGGGTCATTTGCTTTTTTTTTTTTTTTTTTTTTTTTGCTAAATTTGCTGAGCTCTTTGTATATTTTGGTGATTAGTCTCTTGGCTGATGTATGACATGTGAAGATCTTCTCCCATTCTGTGAGGGGTCTCCTTGTTTGTGTGACGGTTTCTTTGGCTGTGCAGAAGCTTTTCAATTTGATGTAGTCCCATTGATTTGTTTCTGCTTTAATCTTCTTTACAATTGGGTTTGTATCATCAAAGGTGCACTTGAGGTTTAGGTGGGAAAGTGTTCCACCAATGTTTTCCTCTAAGTGTTTGATAGTTTCTGGTCTAACATCCAGGTCTTTGATTCATTTGGAGTTGATTTTTGTTTCTGGTGAGATCAAGTGGTTCAGTTTTATTCTCCTGCATGTTTCAACCCCATTTTCCCAGAACCATTTATTGAAGAGAGCTTCCTTTCTTCATTTAATACTTTGGTCCCCCTTATTAAAGATTAGATGTCCATAGGTGTGGGCGGACTATATATTTTTTAAGAGATTGCTTTAACATATGCAAACCATTAGTCAGGGAGAATGACACAAACAGTCAAATAAAAAAGATTCAGAAAAGATCAAAACGATATACTTGAGTGACTAAAACATTGACCTAACAAGGACATATCAGAAAAATGCACAACTAGTGAATGGAAAAGCTTTAATCTGAGAAGTCAAAATTTAAAGAAACCAATGTCTGCATAGGCTGTGAGCTTAGCAAATCCTTGTTATTTCCTTCAGAAGTTGTGCTGTAATTATTTTGATGTTATAACAAATTCTCTGTTGTTTCAGATATTAACTTCTGCAATGATATTAACAGATAACACTTGCTATTGTTTCTGTGAGGTGTGTGTGTGTAGAAAATATTATAACTGCAGTTAAATATGATAGATTTTATCTAAGAGTGTAAGATTTTATGGATATTATCCATAAAATATAAATAACGTAATTAATCTTCTTACTAAGTTCTTGTAATTTTATTCTTACAGGATAACATTTTTCTTCAGTGGTGACTTTGGTTACTTACATTATTTCACCATTTAATTTGAATAACACAATAATGTTAAAAGTGTTCATCATTATATCATAAATTTTGTTTTTATAATATTAACCATTTAAGGAATCCCATACAGATTTTGTTCTATTATATTTCCTTTATTTTTTTACCTCTTGCCTCATTAATTAAATTTATTTTTATTTATGACTTTAAACTAATTAATCTATTAGTTCATCTAACAAAATTTTATAACTTGCCTTTAGTGTTCCAGATACTAAATGAACAGGTATAAACCTCTGTTATAGAACCTATGTTCTTACAAAGAGAGACATATTCAATCAATCAATTGAATATTTTTGTAGGCAGGTGTCATCATAAGTGTATTATCAGGCATCACGGAGAAACAGTCAAGAAATAGTTCATGAGTTCCAGGCAAAGAGATCATGAAATGAAAAGGCCTGAGGCTGAGCCTACCTTGCCTTTGTGAGGAATAACAAGAAGACCAATGTGGCTATAGAGGAAGGAAAACTAAAGCCAAATGGACGCTCACCATGTAGAGTGCACACATCACTGTGTGTGAGGACTCAGATTCGAGCCCCTACACATGCAAAGTAGGAGTTTTACAAGCAGTGGGGCAATGCTTCAAATGTCTCCCTTTCTCTTTCTCTCACGCTGTATCTCTTAGCCTTTATCAGAAATGACTACCTCTAGTGGTAGAGTTGTGCAGGCACTCCAATCATAATGCTGGTGGTAAAATAAACACACACATGAATGAATGAAATAATGAATGAGTGAACTGATTAAAATTTTAATATCTGCTGTTGAAGCAAAGAATTGCAGTAGACAGCTACCATACTGCCCAAACTGCCACAGATAAAGGAAATCAGGAGTAAATACGGCCTATGGCATGATTCAATAAAATCCACTAGAGTTTCCTGGCCATCTGCAATAGATTCCATGTTCTTGTTTCTCCCTTTGCATAGGATGTGCATTTCCATATTCTGTTCACATATTCCCATGGCATATGTCTTTGTATATAAATGAGAGAGAGGGAGAGAGAGAGAGAGAGAGAGAGAGAGAGAGAGAGACTAATAGATATGGGGAAAGAGTTCTCTGCTTCAAAAGCAGGTATTACTTGGTATGTTTTCTGGTAGAAGATAGAACTACTTATTATCCTAGAAAGGAGCCAGGGCAAGTTGAAGATCTTTCCTAAATGTATGTGTGATGCATTTCCCACTTCAAGACAATGTGTGTACACAAGCGAACAGATATATTCTCTATTTAATTCCATTTCCTTTCTGGTCTTGGAAGAGTCCAATTTTATTTACCAATAGTTTACCATTGGTCTTAGTTTTCAATGTATTATGAGTCATATCTTCCTGTTTTTTTACATTTCTGATATATTTTTATTAGATTTTGAACATAGTGAATTTTGTAACTCCCTTACAGGATTTTGGTATAGTCTTTAGATAGTGTCTTATTTAGTTGTGACACATGAAATACTTCACATTGGGGCCAGATGGTGGCATACCTGGTTGAGCACACACATTACAGTGCACAAGGACCCAGGCTTGAGCCCCTGCTCCTCACCTTCAGGGGGAAAGCTTTGTAAGTGGTAAAGCAGTGCTGCAGGTCTCTCTCTCCCTCTCTCTCTCTCTCTCTCTCTCTCCCCCTTTCTATCTCCCCCTTCCCTCTCAATTTCTGGATGTCTCTATCCAATAAATAAATATAATTAAAGAAAAGAAATACTTCTCATCAAAGGGGTCATTACAAAGCTTGCTTTCAAGATTTGTTAGAAAGGGTATAGTGATACTTTCTTATTATTTTTTAATTTTATTTTATTTACTATTGGATAGAGTCAGAGAGAAATTGATAGAGGATGGAGAGGTAGAGGGGAGAGAGACTTGTGAATCTTCCCCCCCTACAAGTGGGGACCAGGGACTTGAACCTGGGTCCTTGTGCACTGTAGTGTGTGCACTTAACCAAGTGTGCCACAACCTGACCCCCCAGTAGTGTTTTTTTTTTTATTAGCTATGGTTACTCTCATTAGACTCTGAAATGATATATGAATAATGAGGTCTGTTCACTCTTGGTGGTGTACCAGCCATCTTATAAACTGCTCACCTGTTCTAGGAGGTTCCTTCCCAGCATCAGGTAGTGCCTTCTCCTCCGTGCATAAAGTAGTGCTCAAGTAGGCAATAAAGGGAATTTCTGTACAGATTTATGAATGTATCTTTCTCTGAAGCTTTCTTCTCTTCGGTATTTCTGTCAGGGTATCTATATAACCTTTAGTTTATTTTTCTCGGTTAAGAGAAGAATATTTGTGCTTGGCATATGCTCCTAATAACAACGCTTAGAGACATAGTTTAGATACTATGCCAATGCTGTTTCAGGGGCCATCTGGATTTGTGTCTTGTTTCTCAGGAATCAATAACCTGCTCAATAATATGTCAACCATGTCTCTACACACACACACACACACACACACACACACACACACACACACACGCACACGTATGTTATTGTCACACTGTTTGGGATCTATGCAGGTACTATGAATCCACCACTCCTGGAGACTGTTATTTTTTCTTCTAATTTTACTTACTTAATTAATTAATTTGTTAGGACAGAGAGAAATCAAGAGAAGACAGGGAGATAGAGAGTGGGAGAGAAATATAAACATCTGCAGACCTTCTCATGGGACATGAAGCAGACCCCTTGCATGTGGGGAGATAGGGCTTCAACCAGAGACCTTAAGCTTGGCAATATGTGCACTTGGGGCCAGGTGGTGGCACACCTGGTTGAGTGCACATTACAATGTGCAAGGACCCGGGTTTGAGCCCCTGGTTCCCACTTGCAGGGGGAAAGCTTTGCAAGTGGTGAAGCAGGGCTGCAGTTGTCTCTCTTTCTCTCTCCCTATCTCCCCCTAAGCTCTTGATTTCTGACTGTTTCTATTCAATAAATAAAGATAATAATTTTTTAAAAGAAAGAAATATTTGCAATTACCTGGGTACAGCACTGCCTGCCCCCCTTATTATGTATATTTTGTCCAGTGATGTAGTTTTTAAGGAAGGAGGCTAGAAGTAAATGCAAAGAAGAAGCTTTCAATATGAAAGACATAAGCATTACTCAGAATTATTTCTTTTACAAATGAATATACTGAGTTCTCACCAAACTTCCAAGTTTGGACAGCAGAAATGCTTAGGATTTCCTACAATTATCTCAGGTGTTTCTAGTGCAGGAGATTTGAGGATTCTCTTCTGAAAAATGAAGTTGAAATAAAAGTTGTCTCATTGGAAGAAATGACAAGACAGAAAGAAAACAAACCAAGCCCAAGCTCCCCTTCTCTGCAATCAGTCGGTGCTAAGATTTTCTACATGTTCTGTGCTTGGCCCTTATCCCAGATAATACTCATCTTTTCTCTCTCACTGAGGCTTCTGATAGCAAGTGTTCTCAAGATACTGCAAACTCTACCAGGTTCCTTAGGTAGAAAGTCAGAGGGAGTCAGGCAGTAGTGCAGCGGGTTAAGTACATGTGGCAAAGTACAAAGACCACTATAAGGATCACGGTTTGAACCCCCAGCTCCCCACCTGCAGGGGAATCGCTTCACAGGCAGTGAAGTAGGTCTGCAGATATCTACCTTTCTCTTTCCCTCTCTGTTTTCCCCTACTTTCTCTATTTCCCTCTGTCAGAAACAATACTAAGAAGCCTACATAGTAAGATGGAAACCTGAGGCTGTCACTAGCAGTGAATTTCTATCCCATTCAAGCTTTTATCCTTTTAACTATGAAATTCACATTTAACTCTGTAGATTCATTTTATTAATGCCTTCCCTTCTGTTCTTGATCATATGCCCTAGTCTCTTTAGGGTATGAGGTTAGAGCTGTGATAAATCACTAAAATAAATAAATCAATAAATAAAGAAGTAAATAACTAAAATGTATGGATTTCTACATCTAGTGATGGTACACAGTAATCCTCACAATTTCTATCTGTTAATACCATGTTAGACTCCTCTTTTTGTGTTTGATAGCATGAATTGGCTAAGCTCATGTTCCTTTCAGCTCACCACTAGCACTGAAACATCACAATTCTGTGCCTTTGCCTTCCCCATCTGTCATATACTAGATGTACCATTTGCCCTTATTACACTTTTCCTGTGTGTCATTCTTTTAAGTCACAACTTCTTGACAGCCAAAATCATGACTCATCCATCATTTTCCCAACCTACATGACTATACATAGTTAAAATACAATACTGTTGAAAGAATATTTCCTTCTGGGTACCATAGAATTGATTATTTGTGGAATGTCTACTGACTGACCCTAATAGCTGTACTCTGAAATTGTCAAACTTTAACCCTGGTAATATTCATATTTCACAGTAGAGGCCAGAATCTATTATTGTTATGGAGCCCGGGAAGAGAACTTACATAGTTGGTGTTATCCTGTTTTTCATCTTAATACATGTTACAGTTTTATTTTCAAAAATGCATCATTTCTTTAGCAGTAACAAGAAAAACTAAAACTGACCTAACAAATAAATGAAATTTTACCTAGGGAAATATATATTTCACTGAATTTTGTTTAGCATGAGAAATGTCCATTCCTTACTGTAACAGACAACTTAAAACAACCATGTTCAACAGAGAAACAATTATAGAAGCCAGACCTTCCACCTTCAGGACCCCATAATGACCCTGCATCCATACTCCCAGAGGCATAAAGAATAGGAAAACTATCAGGGGGAGAGGATAAGATCTAGTGGTGGGGATTGTGTGGAGTTATACCTCTCTTATCCTATGGTTTTTGTCAGTGTTTCCTTTTTACGGATAAAAATTTAAAAATAAATATAAAAATACAAAATAGCAAATAAAAAAAAAACATGCTTACTGATTATAGCACAGTGGGCTCTGACATAGATGCTGTGGTGTGTGTTTCTTGCATAGGTGGCCATGCTGACCAACCCCATTCAGATATTGTGCTAAGGTAGATGATTTTCAAAGTTGAGAAACTGTAAGCAAATAATCAGCAGACAGATGTAACAAGAAAGGAAAAAGTTGTGCTAGAATAGACACTTAGATATTAGAGAATCCAGGGTCGTTTGCAGAAGAGATGCCATGCTAAGTGAGTCCCAAGTGGTGTTAGGAATGTACAGAGAGGAATAAGAAGAATATCCACACAGGATTAGAATGTTCTAGGCTCAAACCCTTCCTTCATCTTCATTTGAGAGCTTGAGATTGATCAAGGTGATCCTCCTGAGATTGTTTCCTCCTGTGGGTAGTAAGGAAGGTAATGTAGAAGTCACAAGGTTGATAGCTAATAAGCATATTTTAGTTATATTCCAAAGGGCCTATAGCTATACTAGTTTTTTTTTCCCCTGAGCCTGAAATCTGATATGAAGGTGGATCCAAGTTATTGTCTGGGGAGATGATGCCATGGCTGGAAAAAGGACCAGGAAGCTGGATCTCGGAAGAGAGTAACTTCCAAATATGGGAAAGGGGTATAAATATTGTTGACTGTAAATCCCATCTATCTGATGTAATCTGGGGCCCATATTCAGCTTAAGAGCCTATGTGACCTCTACATCCCTGTAGATTTGAGCTCACATTCTGTGGTCATCAGTAGGAACATTCCAAGCTGCCCCAATATCAGGACCCATCTTTCTCAGGTGTAGTATAGAGTATGTTGTGTAGTATAGAGTATGTTGTCCAGCCTCCCTTCAGGGGATGGAACATTCTATACCATTGTTGATCCAAGTTGAGGGCAAGGTCCTATAGGGGTCCCAACTCTTCATCTGCACTACTGCAGCCATTAGGTTCATGATTAGTCAACAACTTGTTTGGCTTTAGATGTTAGCTCTCTTTTCAGCCACCAGGTTCCAGATGCTAGCATGATCTCAACCAGAGTTTCCTGGACAGACAACCCCACCAATGTGTCCTGGTGCTCTGATTCCCCAGAACCCTGCCCCACAAGGGAAAGAGAGAGGCAGGCTGGGAGTAGGGATTGACCTATCAACGCCCATGTTCAGCCAGGAAGCAAATACAGAAGCCAGACCTTCCACCTTCTGTATCCCACAATGACCTTGGGTCCATACCTCCAGAGAGTTAAAGAATAAGAAAGCTCTCAAGGGAGGGGATGAGATACACAATTCTGGTGGTGGGAATTGTATGGAGCTGTACCCCTCTTATTCTATGCTTTTTTTCAGTGTGTCATTCTTGTATATGAATAATAATAAAAAAGAAATTACCAGATGATCACTGTAATGCTTATAGTCCAAAATAAATCTAATAACACCATTAAAAAAAGAATTCACAAGGTTATGATATAAGGTACAAGGCAATTATTTAAAAAGTGTGAGCAATAGAGTATATGGGTTGTATTCTGCCTGTTTAGAAGAATCTATTGAAGCTTTAACCTCTAGTATCTCTCAAATTTACTTTTATTTGGAAATGGACTCAAGATTCTTACATCCTGACATGACTTGTATAGTTGACCCTCGTTTATTGTGGTTAGTCAGTTCCAGAATCTACCACGATTAGTAAACTTCCTTGAAGTAGGAGTCTTTATTTATAAAACCTGTTTAAGACCATATGAATACACTTTTTAACATTATCAGAGCCCTCTAAACATGAAATAACACCCCTTTAGCTTAGCTTCCTTGTTGAAAGGGACAGTAGAAATTATATGGATATTCTTTTCATCTTTATGGATGTAGCAAAAAGTAGACTCATTTAAGTCATAATGGCAGACCACCTCCATGATTTTCTTGCCATCTTTGCTTATATCCAAGAGTTTCATCTTTCCCTGGATGGTAAGCATCTTCCTGAGGCACTTATTTACATTGTCAGAAGGTTTAGAAAAAGCAGTATATGTAGGAGCCATTGTGGGATAAGGTTCTTAGAAATAAATAAATAAATAGACAAAGGTTCTCAGAAATTGCAAACACAAGAACCAAGATGCTTCTGATGTGATGTGATGCCTAGTGATGGAGAAGTGCGAATGAGAGAAACATGCTCTGATTGACTTGGTTTTACCACACCTTATTTCAAACACACACAAGGAATGTGGCTACACCTAGCGTTGAAGTACTTGCAAGGAGTGCTCAAATACATAGGCCAGCAGTCCATATGTACAGTAATTTTAATTGTAATACAGGAGTGTATAATTGACTCAGACAACTGAGATCACGCTATATCATTTTTCACTGTCTCAACCAACTTTTTTTTTTTTTTTTTTTGCCTCCAGGGTTATTGCTAGTGCTTGGTGCCTGCACTACAAATCCACTGCTCCTGGAGGCTATTTTTTCCCCTTTCGTTTCCCTTGTCATTTATCATTGTTGTTATTATTGTTGTTGTTATTACTGTTGTTGTTGTTGTTGAATAGGACAGAAAAAAAAAACGAGAGAGGAGGGAAAGACAGAGAAAAAGAAAGAAAACTGTACACTTACAGATGTGCTTCACCACTTGTGAAGTGACTCCCCTGCAGGTGGGAAGCCAGAGGCTGGAGCCGGAATCCTTACGCAGGTCCTTGAGCTTTACAGCCAGGTGTGCTTAACCCGGTATTCTACCACCCAGCCCCCCTCTATCATCTCTTTAATGAATACTTTTGAAAAAACCATGATAGACTGAAGCCTCGAAAGTCGAAGTGTGACGTGGTGAGGGATGACTGTATTACTGTTTTTATTTTTCTCCCCATACAAAGCTTAGACTCTCAAAATGAAATTCTCTCTGCAGGTGAAGTACTATTTTCTTGGGTCCTGAAAAGATCATTTTGCTTTCCAGATTCTTTTAGGCTGGAGATTGAGGCATATTGGATTCCACATATGCTCAGTGGCAGCTGCACAATGCTCACTGGGTGCCCTGCCCAAGAGGCCTGTGTAGGCAGCCCCAGGGCATGGAGATAGCTGGAATTCAAGGGCATGTGTTCTTCCGGCTGCCGAAGTCCTCCTCCACCACACCCCTATGCTGTGTGGGAGGCAGCACATCTGAAACCCTGTCTGCCCTGGAAAAGTCCCTGCCAGAGAGGACAAGAGGCAGAGCTGAGGGAAACTGGGTGATCATCTTACCCACACCCCTTATCTGACACACAAAGGTCTAAAGGACCAGACAGCACAACCACAGCGGAAGTAGCACTCCAATGTCAAACAGCTGGTTGTTGTGATGGAAGAAGGATTCTGATTTCACTAGGCACAAGCCTTTCGAGATAAACTGAGTTATTTTTATTAAGCTTGTCATAAAAACAGCTTCTGGTCTTGCTCCTGAGCATTACATTTCATGAAGGTCTCTTTTCTTTCATCTTGTTTTTTGATATCTGTATGTGATGACTTCAGATTGTTGAACCTTTGTTCCAGAGCCTCTCTTGCTTAGTGGTCATTATTTGCTCAGAGATCTACTATGAATATTTCTTTAGGCTAAATAGTCGCCCCCCCCCCCGCCATCCCCATGGAAATTTCCCAAAAGCTTTGGTCACCTCTCATGTAGATTTATCATTCACAGTAGATCCATCACTACTCACAGTGAGCCTGTTTTATAAGAGTTGTTGGTATCTTCTAAAGCATTACAACTTAAGGCACCATCAGTAATAAACTGATAGCTAGTTTCCCTAGGGTCCAAAAAAAAATAGACATCATTATCACACACCACCCCCCTTCTTTCTTCTTCCCTTCCTCTCACCTGCCTGCCTCCACCATTTGTGAAGCTCCCATAATGTCATGCATGATATTCAAAGTGATTTTGGGACTTAAACTCAGGTCTTCCCACATGGTGAAATATGCACTTTACCAAGTGAACCATCTCTGAGTTCTCACTCTTTCCTAAAAACTAAATAACCCTGTTCCATATTGAATAAAAACTGTGTTTTATTCATTTACTGGTTTTATTGACTTATGGACTATCTGTTCTAGAATGGTTTGGGTTGATTGATTATCTACGTAGAATTCTTTTCCATTTATGAAGGGCCTTAGCACAAAAATAAATACACCTTGCCTAAATTTACAGAATTAGAATCCAGACTCTTCTCCAACAGTGTAGTTTGATATAATGTGACCTACTCTACAGAGAACTTGGGATGGAAATTCCTAAGGCTGCTTTTGAAATTTGGTGCATAGATACTTAAAAGCTGATGCTATGTGTTGCCATGCAATTATTAGTTGGATGTCAGTTGTAGAGCAATCATCTTGGAACCCCAGAGATACTGACTTCTTGGAGAGTCAATTGTACCCACGTCTGAGAAATGATTCTGTCTTTTCTTCCCAAATGCAGGTAAATAGTTCCAGATGATGTGTGTTAGAAGAAGATGAAGGATTAGCACAGGAGCCATTTCCCTGGAAGCTCCAGATGCCATAGAATGACTAGTGTCCACACTACATGCTGGTTATGTGAGGACTTTGGGCAGGACCGGTCTCTTTCCTTCAAGGAGTCAAAGAGATCTCCTCTGACTACTAAGACAGTAGCAAGGAAGTAGGAACATCTGTACCAGCAGTGTGGGTTTGTCCTTCAAAATTCTTGCCTTTGTTACTGCTGAAGCTCTGGAGTGAACTTGCTTGTGATGAAAGCTTTTTGCTCAACCAACAGGAAAATAACGTAATGATGGAGAAGCTGTAAATATGGTGGGACACATTTCAAAGACCTCTTGCTGGGTCACAGTCTTCTGACCATCTGTGTCCACACCCAGGAATGCCCAACAAGTCCCAAGGCAATGGGACTATACAGAGGAATTGAAAAAAAAGTAGATCCTGGACACAGCTGCTGAAACTTCCTTCTAGGAAGAAGCAACTGTTTTCATGTTTAGCTGTAACCCTAGTCCTTCCGGGGGCTTGCCCTAGAAGTTGCCTGCTAGGGGTGGAAAAATGTGCGTCCTTTAATTACTCATAATCCCTGGAAAATCCCTGGGTGTGGCCATCACCAGAGAAATTTTACCAGGGAATAGTCTCTCACTAGAAGCCCTGTTGGCCTTAGAGAATGAAGTAAACATGAAGTAGGCATCTGTTGAAGCCAAGAATCTGTTTGCCTCTGTTTCCATTGGATATTATCTTCTCACCACCACCCCCCATTTCTATATTTTCTTTCATCCAATTAAAGAAGTGAGAGTTTTTAAAATAGAGACTATTTTAGAGTGGTCTGAGAGAAAGCACAGTGGATAAGGCATTATACTCTCAAGCATGAGGTCATGTGTTCAGTTCCCAGCAGCACATGTACCAGAGTGATGTCTGGTTCTCTCTCTCTCTCTCTCTCTTTCTCTCTCATTAATAAATAAATAAAATCTCAAAAAAAGAAAGAGAAAATTTTAGCGATCAAATACCTCTGACTCCATTTGCTTCTCTGAATTGTAAAGCTTAGCAAAATGAGGATAGAGAGTGAGAGAGAGAGTAACACTTTGCCCATACTCTCCATTAATATTTCAGAAGAGCTCATCTGTCTCCCTTAGTAAGTTCACTGCACCTCTGGATAGTTATGCTCTTGACCTAATCACAATGTTTTAGTTACATGGGCAGTTTTAGAATTTCTGACACATTGTAAAATAAAAATGAATATCTACTGCACTGGGTTTGAAAAAGTGATTTGAAAATAATCTTGTCAAAAAATAAATAAATAAACATAAGAAAAAAAATCATTTTGCTTCTGTGTCTTCTCATCTCAAGTGCACTAACCTCTCACTTGGAAGCTCTTTCCTCATCTCTATAGCTAGTAGGTTGGATCTCACGACCTCTAAAGATCATTTTGATTCTAGCATTCTATCATCCCTCAAATCTTTTCCATTTCATTGAATTATACTGAATTTGCATGTTTAGGTTCAAGGTGCTTAAGGTATCTCAATATGGATAGATAGATCATCAGTTAGGGCAAATGCCTTATCATATCTGTGGCCAAGGTTCAAATCCTGACATCAAACTGGAGGTCCATTGCATCTGGGGAAGCTCTCCTCTCACACCCTTTTTCTGACACTGACTCACAATCTGAGTGAAAAAAAAAAAAGAGGCGTCTCAGGAGCAGTGACATCTATCATGTGTAAGGTTCCAGTTCCACAAGAATAAATAAAGAAATAGGGCTGGGTGGTGGAGCACCTGCTTGAGCACACATATTACAACATTCAGTGACCTGGGATCAAGCCCCCAACCTGTAGGGGAAAGCTTCACAAGTGGTGAAGCAAGTCTGCAGGTGTCTCTGTCTCTCTCTCCCTCTCTATTTTCCCATTCCCTTTTGATTTCTGGCCATTTCTATCTGATAAATAAATAAAGGCAATAAGAATGAATATTTAATTAAACTATATTTAAATAAATAATCTTACACATAATACTTTCTTCTTCTTCTAGCATTTGCCCTTCTTCCGTAGCCAGTCAACAGCATCAGGTTGAGCCTGATGTAAAGTTTCGAGACCTCCTTTGAATCTGGAGAGGTGGCAGTCGTTGACTACGTGGGTCATAGTCTGTCTGGAGCCGCAGGGGCAGTTTGGGTTGTCTCTGGCTCCCCAGCGATGGAACATAGCGGCGCACCGGCCATGGCCTGTTCGATAGCGATTGAGGAGGGCCCAATCATAACGTGCTAGGTCAAAGCCGGGTTGGCGCTTGCAGGGGTCTGTGATGAGGTGTTTGTTCTTTACCTCAGCTGACTGCCAGCTCTGTTTCCAAGAGACTGGAACAGAGAAGTTCAGTGTAGGCGTAGGGGACCAGATTGGGTGACGAGACATCAAGCGTTGGACAGGGTGGGCGAAGATATCCGTGTATATTGGCAGGTCCGGTCGAGCGAAGATGTGGGAAATGAACTTAGATGATGCCGCATCCCGACGAATATCTGGCGGGGCGATGTTGCTAAGAACTGGCAGCCATGGAACCGGGGTGGAACGGATGGTTCCAGAAATTATCCTCATGGAGGAATATAATTTGGAATCGACCAAGTGGACATGGGGGCTACGGAACCATACTGGGGCACAGTATTCTGCAGTGGAATAGCATAATGCCAGAGATGATGATCGTAGTGTGGTAGCGCTCGCGCCCCATGAGGAGCTGGCCAGTCTTGCAATGCGCCCAGTTTTTATGAGATGTTTGTGAAATGACAGAGTGTGATCGAGAGTAACGCCAAGATAGACTGGCTGGGCTTCATGCCGGATTCTCGTATAGCCAAGCTGCACATTAAGCTCACGTGAGGCCGAGGCATGGTGTAGATGGAAAACAGATGATACACATAATACTGAATAGTTAATTTTAGATCTGTAAAAAAACAAGACATATGATAACTATCATTTTCCACACATGCAATCTTTGTGCAGCCCTGAACAGTTAGTGGGAGGCTAAGTAGAGTCTTCTTTGGGATAACATTCTAGGCTGCCTTTTTGGACAAGCTTTTGGGCATGGCTGTTTCTTTTCAAGTCCTTGTGCTTAGTACCAGGTGTGCTTAACCGGGGGTGTGCCAGTACCAGGACCCCAGGACAGCTATTTTTATGAAGGTTATTAAGGGCATATACAACTTACAGATATGAATTCTCTCATATGTTACATTTGTATGACAGGTCAAATTTTTCTTGTTTTTTCTTTTGTTGTTGTGTTTACATATATAAATGTAACAACTTTGCCAAGAATGTATTAAGGTCAACAAGGTCTGGCTGGAAAGAGATCTGCTCCTATCTTACAAATGGTAAGTTATAGAAAATCTCACTCAGATATGTTGATGGTTTATTAGAGATGATGACTGGAAAACTAGAATTTCTACATTCTGCTAAAGATCATTTGGGGCAGGCTAGTTCAGTGGGTATGCTCCACCACACGAAGACTCAAGACAAAAATGTTAGCTGCTGCTTTCCAAAGGTATTAGTGTAACTGACTCGATGGAAAACCTGACATTTTTAGGTTGCAGCTGAGTCTCAACCTCTGTTCCAGTTCTCCCTTTAATCATATGCTTCTTATTTTTCATGTTTATATCATAAAGGGGAAAATTTATTCTTGAGAAATAGTCACATCTAAGGTCAACTTTCCCCCTCTCATATTAATTAAATAGTGATTTACGAAACTATAAGTTAAAAGGAGTGTATATTAACACCATTCCCACTACCAAAAGTCTGTGCCTCCCCCCCCTCCAAACACACACACACACACACACACAGTGAAGTTGATGAATCCTCACTCTCCACCAGAAATTTTTACTTTGGTACCATACTTCCAAACTCAGTCAGATTCTGAGTTTCCCTTTCAGTTCTTCTTTCTAAGGTCAACTCTTATTCTGCCAGTTGATAATAGATTTTTGGCCACAGCAATTTATATCACTTGGTTTACACTCAAGTTCTCAGAGCTTACAATGCAGCTTTTGATGTCAAAGTGCAGGGGTATTGTGTATGTTACAGAACAACACAGGAAGTGCCAGCATTGTGTGAGAACCATGATGACTTCTATCTGCCTTCCTCACTTTCCCACTTTGCTCTTCCTCTCATCCCCAGTGGGTCATCATGTGAGGTCAACTGGAAAGGGGATATAGCTCAGTGTTAGAGAACAGAACTTACATATCTGAATCCCTAAGTTCAGGCCCAGGTACCTGCATATACTAGAGTTGAAGAGTACTCTAGTTTCTCTCTCTCTCTCTCTCACACACACACACACTAAATTAAAAGACTGAGAAAAAAGGAAACATTTATTCCTACCATTTAATGACAGTTGTGATTCTGAATGTGTGGTTTAGTCCTTTAATCAGAAAAGTGGACACAATAGCAACATAGCTATCACTGGCTACTTTGGATTACATGGTTAAAAATGACAATGAAAAATCATCACAGTTGATACTTCATTTGTATTTTATATTTATGATTAAAGACAGATACAAAATGACACATGTCATCCTCACAGATATATCACTTTGATTATTATTGCAATCTCTACTTAACCACAAGCAACTTGAGTTACATAGAAATTAAACAAATAGGGTGTTGGGCAGTAGCTCAGCAGGTTAAGCATACATGGCGCAAAGCGCAAGGACCAGCGTTAAGGATCCAGGTTTGAGTCCCTGGCTCCCCACCTGCAGAGGAGTCGTTTCACAGACAATGAAGCAGGTCTTCAGGTGAGTATCTTTCTCTCCCCTTCTCTCTTTCCCCCTCCTCTCTTGATTTCTCTCTGTCCTATCCAACAACAATGACATCAATAACAATAATAACTACAACAAGGACAACAAAAAAGGGAAAATAAATAAATAAAATAGAGATTTTTTTTAAAAAAAGCAATTAAACAACTTGTCTAAGGTAATAGAGAGTAATATGCAGAGTCTACAGTCTTAGTTCAATTACATTTACAGGCCTTCTATATTATTTTATTCCTTTTTTAAAACCTTTTTAAAATTTTTATTTATTTATTTTCCCTTTTGTCTCCCTTGTTGTTTTTATTGTTGTTGTAGTTATTATTGTTGTCGTCATTGTTAGCTAGGACAAAGAGAAATGGAGAGAGGAGGGGAGGATAGAGAGGAGGAGAGAAAGATAGACACCTACAGACTTGCTTGACTGCCTGTGAAGCAACTCCCCTGCAGGTGGGGAACTGGGGGCTTGAACTGTGATCCTCACATCGGTCTTTGCTCTTCACTCCTCATGCGCTTAACCTGCTGCTCTACCGCCCAACTCCCTATATTATTTTATTCTAGCAAGTGCTCAACTTGAACTAGAATGAATAATAGAATGCAGATACATTCCTCAACATTCCCTTATATCTCATCCTTTGATCCTCTTGGAGTGGCAAATCCAGTCTTTGTTAGATGATTTCCAAGGTCTAGTCATTTTCAGCCTTTCCCAGCGAAATGTCTCTAGTTCATGAATATGATCCTTACAGTTCTCATTCACTGAACCAAACAGTAATGAAAACCTAGAAGTCAGACATTTCTCTCCCAAAATTTGTCCTACTCAGAAACAATGCCCCCTAACTGTAATATTCTGGCAACCCTTGATTGTCAAAATAGTGAGAACTCACATACTCTCTCAGCTGGGGACATTTTATATAACTGTTTTCAGAAATATACTAAATTATTTGACATAGATTCATTTTTTGTAGTAAAAATTGGGTGACATATAAATACTCTTAAAGTTGATGTACCTCCATACAAGCATATGCTTATTGATTTTTTTTTCCAGTACTGAAATGTATGGTATGTTGGTGACTGACATGTATCTTTACCCAAAGCCCTTACATGATATAGACTCAAATTATTGTATGAAGTTACATTGGCATTTTTAATCAATGTGATCATTGTGCGAAAAATATGAAGTGTTTATTAGTACAATGCTTACATAACTGAGAACTCCTGGAACTCTTAAGAAACACCACTACCCTCAGAACTTGGAAGCAGTAATTTTTCTTGCTTTCCTTATAAATACATGTCTTTTTGATTCAGCCTTCTAGTGTTGTCTAGAATTTATCCTCTGTGCTGTATGCTGAATCTTAAAAGTGGCTAAGAGTCCTGAACTTGTGAATACAACACAATAGAACCTTGATTTATACTTTTGCTTTGTGCATCTCTTTCTTCCATCTTAGGTCTATAAACTAGCAAACTGACAGTAAATTACAAATGATTTTAGCCTCAAACTTCATCTTCACACAAAACCAGTACACCATCACTTATTTAGATTACTTTATCTCTGTATATTTCCTTTTCTCCTCCTTCTTCCTTTCTTCCCTCCCCCCAGCATCATAAAGATCTCAAACTGAGACCATCATCATTTTCTATAGCAAAGACTCTCAAATTTTCTTCTCAGTTGACACTGTGCAGTAAGCTTAAAATGTTTACATGTTTGTATGTTCTTTTGTTGAAAGAAGTTTTACTCGTTAGGATCCCGGTTTGAGCCCTGGCTCCCCACCTGCAGGGGAGTCGCTTCACAAGTGGTGAAGCAGGTTTGCAGGTGTCTGTCTCTCTCTCCCCCCTCTGTCTTCTCCCTCCTGTCTCCATTTCTCCCTGTCCTATCCAACAACGACAACAACAATAAAAACTACAAAATAAAACAATAAGGGCAACAAAAGGGAATAAATAAATAAAATAAATATTTTTAAAAAAAGAAGTTTTACTTATGTTAATGGAATATTTTCAATTTTAATGTTTAAATATCATTAGTGATTGGTGGCATTACAAACTTGGTATTTTCTATCACATGTTTGTATGAATAAAAAATTCCAGAAACCTCCTGCATTAGAGTGCTACTTGTAATTGCTGATAATTACATGCTCCTATATCCTATTATATTTATGTAAATAACATACAATTCCCACTTGGTGACATCATAGTGTAAAAGAAAGAAAACTTGTGCATTGATACTTCCTAATCATATAAAGGGAGTTGACTACAACATAGTTTCCCTGAAATTTTACCATGAATATAATCAAATATTGCAATCAGCATGATTCTGAATCTCATTAAGATACTTTGGGTGGTTTTATAAACTATGTTCTGTTTTCGTTTTCAAACTGATGAATTAAATGCCTAACTCTCAATTTGACTGTATTTGGAAATAGAATTCCTTATAAGACAATTATGATTCAATGACATCTAAAATGTGGGTGCAAACCCAATTGTTGTCCTTATAAGAATTATATAATTGTTGTCCTTATAAGAAAAAAGAGGACCAGAAAAGTAATTCACAGAGAAAATCTTCTGCTTTGCCATAGAAGCCTAGTTTGAGCCTGGTCCCACTGCACCATGACAATCTTCAGTGCTGTGATAGATTTCTTTCTTTCCCTTTGTCTCTGTTTCTTTCTATCTGCAAATCTGTAAATCTATATGTAAATCTATAAATCTGTAAGTCTATATGTAAATCGTGAGGCATTGGCAATGACAACAACAAAAAGCGTAGACAAGGAAGGTCAAGATACTGTGGGGTATCTCACTGGGAGGGCAACTGCTTAGCTATGTGCATGATCCCTATCTTAAGCCCACACTATGACATGACAGTGTTACAACATTAAGGAAAGTTCTAGTGCCATAATGTCTCATTAAATAATGAGTGGGGAAAAAATGTCAGAGTTTATTGGATCAGTGCATGCCTTGCGATATGTACAATACAGGTTCTAGGCCTTGTACCACATAGATGTTATGGAATCAGCTGAGATGCTGGCTTGTAATATTACTCATCATTGTCTCTATTTGATTGAAAAAAGAATCTGGATTTATGAAATCACACATTATGGGATGCAGGCTCCAGAAAAAGTACAGAAGGCACTAGAGTTATGCACATACAAATAAAGTATCATGTGAGACCACAGGAATGTTCAAACCAAGAAGAAAGGTCTTTGGACAAACAACTTTGACATAGTATTCTTGGACTTAAGCTTCTAAAACTATGAGAAAAAAACTTCTGTCTTTTAAGTCAATTGGTTTGGAGTACTTTTGTTATATGCCCTAGACGAGTAAGACACAGTTAATGAGAAAAAAAAAAACTTACTATACTAATATTTGGAATGGCAATATTTGGAATGATCTACAAACTTGGCAGAAATTACTGGAAAATGACAAGCAACAGATTATAATTTCTGAATTTACTAAATTGTAAAAGTCATCCGTAGATTAATCTAAAGTTCAACATTTAAATTATAAAGTCTATCTACTCCTGAAAAAAAAATCTTAGCAAGAAAATGTCATCCAATTGAAAAGATAACTTTTAAAGCTTACAGCTAAACACTTTTAACGGTAAAAGACTAGATGTCAAGCTGTTTGAGATAGGAAACAAGTGATTCTCATCACTTCCACTCAACATTATACTGCAGGTCATAGCTAGTATGATAATACAAGGGAGAATAAAAGCATAATTACTATAAAGGATGAAGCAACATCTACTGCTGTTCACAGATGATATGACTACAAAAGATATTCTTTTATTATTTTATTGTGAGGGTAAAGTTTTTTGCACATGGGTACAATTTCTCATCTCGCCATGATAGATATCTGCAAAACACTCTCACCCACAAAGTAGAGCTTTTCCATCATCATATATCAAGACCTCAAAGCTGCCCCTCCCCCTACTCCTCTCCCTGTCCTTCCCCAGAGTCCTTTGCTTTTGGTGCAATACACCAAACCAGTCTACATTTTACCTTGTTTCCCTTTTTCTGTTTTTGCTTCTTAAATTCTACCTGTGAGTGAGATCATTCCATACTTATCTTTGTCTTTCTGGCTTATCTCAGTTAACAGGGTTCCTTCCAGCTTCATCCAAAATGAAGTGAAGGTGACTTCATTATTTTCAATAGCTTAATGATAAAACACTTTTCTTAAACACTCATTCATTGTGTGGTATTTAGGTTATTTCCAAGTTTAGATTACAATAAATTGTTTTCCTATGAACATAGACATACATCGGTCTCTTTGGATGAGTATTTTGTTTCCTTAGAATATATCCCCAAGAGGGGGAATTGTAGGGTCATAGAGTATACCTATTTCTAGCCTTTGAAAAGTTCTTCAGACTGCTTTCCACAGGGGTTAGACTAATTTACAACCACCTCCAAACAGTGTCAAAGGGTTCCTTTTACCACCCTGCCCCTGCAACCTCTCTAGCATCTGTTCTTATAATAATCCTTTCTGAAGTATGACAATTTCTCAGGAGTGAAATTGTATCTCATTATTATCTTTATTTGCATTTCTCTGCTAATCAGTGATTTTGAGCTTTTTTTTTTTTCTCGTATGCCTATTGACCCTTTGGATATCTTCTTTAGTGACTATTCTTTTTTTTAAATATTTATTTTATTCCCTTTTGTTGCCCTTAATGTTTTTTTATTGTTGTAGTTATTATTGTCGTTGTCGTTGTTGGATAGGATAGAGAGAAATGGAGAGAGGAGGGGAAGACAGAGAGGAGGAGAGAAAGATAGACACCTGCAGACCTGCTTCACCACCTGTGAAGTGACTCCCCTGCAGGTGGAGAGCCGGAGTTCGAACCGGGATCCTTATGCTGATCCTTGTGCTTTGCGCCACCTGCACTTAACCCGCTGCGCTACAGCCCGACTTCCCTTTAGTGACTGTTCTGTCCATATCTTCTCCCCACTTTTGGATGTTTTACTGTTATTGTTTGGTTTTTGGTTACTGTTGCTAAGTTTGGTGAACTCTTTGCATATGTGAGTTATTAATCTTCTGTCTGACATATGACATAAAATTTTTTTTCACGTTTTTTATGGAGTTTCTCTATTTTGGTACTGGTTTCTTTTGCCATGAATAACTTTTGAGTTAGATGCAGTTCCATTGATTTACTTTCAGTTGGTTTTGATTTCCTTGTGAATGGACTTCAGTTATTGAAGACTTCCTTTAAACTTAGACCAAAAAGACTAATGTTATTTTTTTCTACTACATATTTGATGATTTCTGGTTTAATATACAAACCATTGATCCATCTGGAGTTTCTTTTTGTGTGTGGTGAGATAAAGTGGTTCCGTTCATTGTTCTACATGTTTTATCCTAAAATTTCCAACACCATTTATTGAAGAAACTCTCCTTTTTTTCCATTTAGTATTTTGTGCCCCCTTGTCAAAAATTACATGTCCATGGGTGTGAGGGTCTAAATATATTCTTAAGAATATAACAGAAGTTTCTGGGTGGTGGTATATCCTGTTAAACACACATATACTATACTCAAGAAACTGGATTTGAACTCCCACTCCCAACTTCCAGGGGGGTACACTTCACAAATGAAGCAGGTCTGCATGTGCCTATCTTTCTCTCCCTTTCTCTATCTCCGCTTCCCTCCTCAATTCTTCTCTGTCCTATACAAAAGAGAGAGAGAGATAGGAAAAATAGGGAAATATGGTCACCAAGAGTGGAAGAATCATAGTGTAGACAACATGCCCCAGTGATAACTCTTATGATAAATAAATAAATCTATGTACAAATAAATAATAAAATAAAAATATAACCCAAAAAATTCCTAGTAAGATAAATTCTGAATTATTTGAGTTATAAGATAATGGTTAGTAATATATATATATATATTACATATATATACACACATATATATACTAACATATATATGTTAGTACTTGTAATATATAATAATATAGTATATAGTAATATAATATACTAATATATATGTTAGTACTTGTAGTTCAAATAATAAGACAATGAGATTTTTTAATTTTTACTTTTTTATTAGTGATTTAATAATGATTTACAAGATTGTAGAATACGAGGGTGCGATTGCACACAGTTGCCACCATCAGAGTTCTGTATCCCATCCCCTCTATTTGAAGCTTCCCTTTTTTTTTTATCCCTCTGGGAAGTATGGACCAAAATTATTATTTTTATTGTTGTTATTATTATTGATTAGTGATTTAATAATAATCGACAAAATTGTGTGTTAAGAGGGGTACAATTCCATACAATTCCCACCACCAGAGTTCCATATCCCATCCTCTCCGTTGGAAGGTTCTCTATTCTTAATCCCTTTGAATGTATGGACCAAAGAACTTTATGGGTTCAGGAGGTGGGAAATCTGGCTTCTGTAATTGCTTCTATGATGAACATAACAGGTTGATCCATATGTCCAGTGTTTTTCTATCTTTCTCTATTCAGGTAGAGCTCTGGAGAAATGGGGTTCCAGGACTCACTGGTGAGGTTTTCTGCCCAGGGAAGTCAGGTTGGTGTCATAGTAGCATCTTCAGCTTGGTGTCTGAAAAGCATTAATATACAAAGCAGAACAAATTGTCTAATAATAAGGTATCAAATGGTAAGAATATAGCAGATGGAAAAAATAGAATATAACAGGTGAGATTTGGGGTCTTCATACTAGAAGAAGCTAGGAAGTCTATTCTAGGTGTATCTTAAGGGGCCCAGAACTTTACTGAATTTTGCCCAAATCTGATAGTTAACATGCAGGTGGGCTGAAAATATTGTGTGGAAATATGGTATCAGAGTTGGCAATAAGGCTAGAAAGCTGGATCAGGGCAGAGAGAAGCTCCCAAACATGGGGAAATTATATAAATACAATTAACATTATACCTCATCAATCTGACCAAGGCCCTTATCTATTCACATTTAACACAGGAGCCTGTGTAACCTCTGCATCCCTACTGGTCGAGCTCATATTCCATGGTCACAGCTAGGAACAATGCAGGCTGCATTCATTTCAGGACTAGTCTTCCTAGAGTGGCAGAGTATGTTGACTCATCCTCCCTTTGGAGAGTGGGGTAGTCCCTACCATTGATGTTCTACAGTGAGAGCAAGGTTAGGACTTTTATAGGTAAAAACCCACAAGAGGGGTCAGGCGATAGCGCAGCAGGTTAAGTGCATATGGCACAAAGTGCAAGGACTAGCAGAAGGATCCTGGTTCAAGACCTTGGCTCCCCACCTTCAGGGGAGTCACTTCATAGGCAGTGAAGCAGGTCTTCAGGTGTCTATCTCTCTTTCCTCTTCTCTGTCTTCCCCTCCTCTCTAGAATTCTCTCTGTCCTATCCAACAACAAACGACAATAACAATGATAACCACAACAAGGCTACAACAACAAGGGCAACAAAAGGGGGAAAAAATGATCTCTAGGAGCAGTGGATTCATGGTTCAGGCCCTGAGCCCCAGCAATAACCCTGGAGGCAAAAATAAATAAATAAATAAATAAATAAATAAGGATCCCGGTTCTAGCCCTGGATCCCCACCTGCAGGGGAGTCATTTCACAAGTGGTGAAGCAGGTCTGCAGGTGTCTATCTTTCTTTCCCCCTCTCTGTCTTCCCCTCCTCTCTCCATTTCTCTCCATCCTATCCAACAACGATGACAACAATAATAACTAAAACAATAAAACAACAAGGACAACCAAAGGGAATAAATAAATAAATAAAAATAAAAGCCCACAAGAGGGTTTATGATGATGTTCCTGATGGAGATGACAGGTAGTGGTGGAGAGAGAAATCTGTTTGATGTCTAGGCCCATCATATTTATGTGGGAATTGCAGAATTCCTTTACTAGAGTTCCAGATGATGTGGTGGCCTGGCAGTGACCAAAAGGACCCTCACTGAAGTGTGACTGTCTCTTGCTCTAATCTGTATTTTGTAGTCCTTACTTTATTTGCCATGACAAGGCTTAGAGTGATTGAAGGAAGTGAAACACGATGTTGGTAAGGAGGGTATCTAGGTCTAAGTTGAGAATATTTGTGGTATCCTTTTTAGGTCTTTCTATTGATTGTTATACTTATCGAGGCACTGCAGACTATTGTGCCTTTTTACTTTAAGGTATATATTTTCCCCTGACTTATGAATGCATATGCACATGTGCCCTATCCCACGGGCCTTGGTCTATATCTAGATTCTGTAACTTTGTTAGGAAGTGTGCTACCTGAAATGGAACTGAGGAATCCCATGAATTAGGAAAGGTCTCACCAGAGTATTGGAGCTGGAGGGTTGATATCTCAGACCTTGTGTCTCTGAACAGATGGACCAAAATTCTTTATGGAGTGCAGGAAGTAGAAGGCCTGGCTTCTATAATTGCTTCTCTGCTGGATGTGGGCATTAGCAGGTCAATCCACAATCCCCCCCCCCCCAAGCATGTTTCTATCTTTCCTTACTGGGATAGGGCTCTAGGGAGGTAGGGTTCCAGGACACACTGGTGAGGGAAGTCAGGATGGTGTCATGGTAGCATTTTCAACTTGGTGGTTGAAAATCAGTTAAGATACAAAGCAGTGCAAATTGTTTAATAATCAGGAACATAAAGATAAGAATAGGGCAGATGCAACTAGAGGTCTTGGTGTGGGAAGAAGCTAGGGAGTTTATTTTAGGTATATTCTAAGAGACCCATGACTTTAGTAATTTTTTCCTGAGCCTGATAGATAACATGCAGGTGGGCTAAAAGTATTATCTGGAAAGATGATGTCAGAGTTGAGAATGGGACTAGAAAAATGGATTAAAGCAGAGTGTAGCTCCCAAATACAAGGAAAGTATACAAATACCATTAACTATTAACCCCCCCCCCCATCTGACCTAGGGCCCATATTTATTCATATTTAGCACAGGAGCCTGTGTAACTTCTACATTTCTGTCAGTCTGAGCTGTACTCATTTCTGGACCAGTCTTCCTTCGGTGGCAGAGTTAGCCCAACCTCCCTTCAGGGAGTGGGGGAAGTGACCATCATTGCTATTCTATGCCGGGCTAGCTTCGCGGGTAGGAGACAGACTAACAGGGACTCATGGATGAGCTGGGAAGGCAGTTCAATCTTTACTGATGAGCGGGAATGCAGTACAATCAATCTAATCTCTATTCATTAGAAAATCCTGTCCTTTATATCTCCTGAGGCAGAAGTGTTAGGTCAGAAGAGGAAGTACGTAGGGTAGGGGGTGGGGAGAAGGAAAATGCGTGCAAGTATTGAAAGTATCAAGCGGGGAAGCAATTACAGAAGCCAGACCCTCTACCTTCTGCAACCCTCAACGACCCTGGGTCCATGCTCCCAGAGGGCTAGAGAATGAGAAGGCTATCATGGGAGAGGGTGGGTTATGGGGATTGGGTGGTGGGAATTGTGTGGAGTTGTACCCCTCCTACCTTATGCTTTTGTTCACTAATCCTTTCTTAAATAAAAAATTAAAAAAAAAAAAAGAAAGTATCAAGCTTGCATCTAACCAGTGGGAATTAAACCAATGCCCTGCAGGCAGGGCAGGTCTCAGGCAAAGCAGTGATTATGTAAATAGACCACATTGTTAAGCAATGCAAGCAAACCTAACTTGATGATCAAAACAGAAGGGGTCTTAGAAGCAGAATTAGAAACAGGCCAACAATTCTACAGTGAGGGCAAGATCCTGGAGAGGCCCACGAGAGAACTTATTATGTGGAAGTGACCAGTGAAGTGATCTATTAAAGGTCTAGGTCCATCATATCTATGTGGGAACCCAAAGATTCCCTGACTAGAAGCCCAGTTGTTACATTGGCCTGCTAGTGACCAAAAAAGGTCAACACTAAAGTGTGCCAGTCAACAATGAGATTTTTAAAATATCACTTATAATAGCCTCAGTGATACTCATGAATAAATTTTATAAGTAATACAGAATTTATTTACAAAAAATGTTTACAAAACATTGTTGGATGATTGGAGAAAATTTCTAAAGACAGAGATCATGCTCATAAGAGTTAACACTAAATGTTGTTAAATTATCTTTTGGGAGATAGCATTATGGTTATGCAAAAGATTTTCATGCCTGAGGCCCTAAAGTCCCAGCTTTAATCCCCAGCACCATCAAAAACCACAGCTGAACAGTGTTCTGGTCTCTAAATAAATAAATGAAATATCAAAAGAATTTTTATTTTCTTCAAATGGATTATAGATTCAATGTGTTTCTAATAAAGATTCCTGCAGGAATGTTTGAAGTGGTTGTTACAATTTTTTTTAAAGTTAAATGGAAATGTAAGGATGTAAAGATTCAAAATATCCTGAAGTAACGAGAAAGATGGAAGATTTACAATGATCGATATAAAGGTTTACACCTGTCATACAATTAAATGGAAAAGGTAAAAATTGCACCTGAAATATATATATATATATATATATATATATATATATAATTTTGAGGCAAACAGATATTTCTTAGAACAAGCAAGAAAAACATTAAAATGTGCAACAGATTCTCAGAGAAGGTATTTGGATCTTTTAGTATGCTTCCACAGTGCCATATTTACACTGAAACCATCCTTGCTTGTGTACTATAGGATGCTCGTGTATAAGCATGTGCCTGCCAGCACTTAGTTGCTAGCATCTGGTACTCCTGACTGGTGTCATCTGTCTTGTAGCTTCTGGATCTTCAAACATCTTAACAATTGGTTCATGTTCTGCCTAAAGCTGTTGTGTAACACTGTGGTCCTTTATTCCCCCTAAAAACAAGTGATAACTTGAAAGAAAAAAAAATCATTCTTACCAATTCATCTTGACATATTAGCAGAAGATGAAGTGTTTCTTATAGAAATTCTTTACATTTATTTTAATATTTGTCTCAGAATTCTCCCTCACATATATTCACATTTATTATATTTATATCATCAGTTAGACTAGACATGAACTTTGAATACTCACTAAGTGAGTGTCAACATTGTATTTGCTATTTTATCAAACAAAAGAAGAGTTTGTGGCTGCCAGAAAAAGCAACTCACTAGTTAAAGTAGATGTATTCCAAGTCTATGACCCTAGGCTTGACCCTCAGTACCATACATGACCAGAGCAATGTGCTGGCCTTAGTCTCTCTGTCTTTCTGTCTTTATCTTTCTCATTAATTAAAGCTTTAAAAAACAGACGAGCTTGTATTTACCAAGCCTGACTGATTCAGTTGAGCAACAGATGGGCACAAGAAAGGAAACTGTGAAATGACACACCATCTAACGTATTGATAATTACAGATGCTAAGGAAGAAGCAAGGCAAGAGTGGGGAATGAAGAGTCTGAGTGTAGCTCTCCAATCACTTCTTTTAAAAAATATTTTATTTATTTTATCTTACTGAAAGCAAGAAAGAGAAAGAAAAAGATCAGAGCACTGTTCAGCTCTGGCTAATGGTGTGAGGCATTGCGTAACTATTATGGTCCCCCGCCACCACCACCACCACCCAATCTCCTCTTTGATACAAGTCTCTGTAGTCCCCAGTAAAACATGACACTAATTTTGTGGCTCCTTGTAGAAATTCAATGATGAATATAAATTAATGCAGTTGCTATATATATTGTTATTTTAGTTGTTTTTATATTGCCTATTTTTACATTTTCTCTTTTGCAAATGCATTTGATATGTATTCAGAGTGGTATATATATGTATATATTTAAGTGTAAATATATAGTACTTGAAAATCCATTTTCTATGTATCACACCTTTAAAAATATAAATTGTGAAAAATAGAATATTAAAATTATGAACTGTGAATAAAAGAACATTAAAATCATAAATTATGAGCAATAAATAATTAATAGCTGTTTGTATAATTATCACTATTTTTTAAGACTTATTTATTTCTTATTTGATAAAGACAGAGAGAAATTGGGAGGGGAGAGGGAGATAGAGAGAGGGAAAGAGACAGAGAGATGCCTACAGTCCTGCTTCACCACTTGTGAAGCTTTCTATCTGCATGTGGGGACCAGGGACTTGAACCCCGTTCCTTGAGTACTATAATGTGTACATCTAACTGGGTGTGCCACCTGGCCCCAGAATTTTTAATTAAGACTTTAAAGCTGTATTACTCAAGGAACTTTTAGTGAGCTCACTAAACAAAACACCTATTTTTCCTATTATATCTCACTAGAATACTGGACAAATTATTAATTATATAAAAGAGAGAACATTGCCAGAATGTTTCTAATTCTCCTTATTTCACAACAAAGTTATATTCACATTACTCAGTCTTTCCTGGAAGTTGAATGAGATGTGCATTTGTCTTCCCACTCCTCATAGTACTGAAGACAGTGGGTGAAAGAAAGGGATAACTATCAGTGATGCTTACATGCTGTGTGATGATATGCAGGGCAAAACAGTCTGTTGAAGATGGTATGGCACACAGGAAGGTGATATTTGGACTTTCTGGAGAGATTTAGTAGGGAATTAGGATGAGAGCCCAGAGACAGAAGCAGTTGAGTATAAAGGAGTGATGTATTCAAGACATAGAGTCAAGAAAGAGAAGTAGGCCAGCAAATATATGTGTGGAGCTCAGGAAACAAGGAAAGAAGAAGTGCTGGTTCTGATCAGCCCACTAAGGGCCATAATTGCAGATTTCTTGCCATTCCTGTCTATATGCCTGTCTATACTGACATTTCATGTCAGTGAAATGGCAATTTCTGACTTTTCAACCATTGACTTTTATCCATCTTTTCAAAATCAGATGAGAAATAAGCTAGGGATGGGTGGTTTTATAACTGGTTGAGAGCACATGTTATCATGAACAAGAACCCAGGTTCAAGCCCCTGGTCCCTATCTGCGTGGGAAAGCTTCACAAATGGTGAAGCAGTGCTGCTGGTGTCTGTCTCTCCCTCTCTATTACTTCCTTCCCTCTTGATCTCTGGCTGTCTCTACCCAATAAATAAATAAAGATTAAAATGAGAGAGGAGATAGAGAGAGAGAGAGAGGAAACTAATGTATGCATTTGCGATGTAAGAAGAAAAGTCTCTTCCCAGCAGAATTTTGTGAATGAGAGCCATAGGAAGTCACTTATGAAATGGACAAAATGCTCCATCAGAATTGTCCCCAGAGAACACATCTTCCTAAGAGGTCTGACAACAGATCCGAATGTGTTTTATGCAGGGTTTAAGTACTGGAACTGTTAAAATCAAACAAACAAAAATACTTTGCCTTTTTCATAATTGTATAATGCAAGAGGAAAATTATGTTGTACCCACAATTTATTTTTGAATGTCCTTTCTCAAAACTGATTGAAATGAGTCACAGCCAAGTGCGTGCATTTCACCAAATTGCAAGGCAGTAAAATTAGTGTTTGGTGTGGTAGAGCTATAAATTTAAGAAATTTGAAAGTTAAACACATAAAGGTATTCTACCATGTGTATTTAAATATAGTTGCTTATTTTGTCCTTTTACAAAATCGGAAAACCATTCAATGAATACTAAATAGCATTGTATTGTTTGAAAAGCTTTTGGGACACAAATCAAGTTATTGACTCTGCAACCATTACAAAGAAGGGTTCTTTAAATGCACATCCTTATTAAGGCTGTTTAATACTAATGAACACGAAATGTAGTGATAATCACACTTCTTTCCAGCTTTCCTATTTTTAATTGAAAAGAAGTGAACATTAACAACCATATCTAAATTGCCATGTCTTTTTAGATATATAACGAATACTCACTCAGAGCTTATAAATTTCAATGCAAAAGGCCTTTATATTGAAGAAGTTTGCTCATAATTATTAGGAGTAAGAGTGAATTCCATGCATGATATTTTGGGAACTTATAAGCAATATCTATTTCCCTCTTTTTTAAAAAACAACAATTTGAGGAATTGTAAATGCTATAGCAAAATATATAGGAATGAAATATAATTAACTCATCTCATTCAACAGCTGTGTGCCACCCCCCAACATAAATTTACTCCATTATATTTATTTTAAGAGGCTTATTTAATATGAGATAGAGTGCATGTGAGTTTCACAGGAAAGAAGAACAGAAAGAAGTCAGAGTACCTACTACTCTGGTGCATGTGGCATCTGGAATTAAACCTAGAGCATCAGACATGCAATCTTAGCTATTTCTCAGGGTGCAAAATTATTCTACTTTAAAGACACACCAAAATATTTATAATATATATTTTCATTCAAAACAAATTATATTGATGAATAAATTACCTAGGAAGCATTACTTACAAGGATATTTCTCATTTAGGACTAGAGTCATTGGTGATTATTTTAAAACCATTTGTAACCATTCCTACATTATTATTATCATTATGACTAGATTTTAATGAGTTCTTATATTTGTAATTCAAATAGTAGTTATCATGTCTTCTTTATATTCATTAGAAAAAAATTATATATATATATATATATATTAGACACTAGATTGAATCCTTGGGAATCATGGACAACCAGTTTCATGTGCGGATCATTATTCTTCTCTCCTAATTTGTCCACATTTGATATTCCAGGTCCTTCATGGATAATGCTGAATTCTTTGAAACTAAGGAGTTTGCCAACTTATATTTGTGTCTGAACAATATGGTGGCTTGTGTGAATTCAGACCAGGCTCCTGTTATTCACAATGGTGTTGCCAATTTACACTATCTTATGGCACTTCAGCAGCATGGTTTTCTCTCTGAGAAAGCACAATCCTGTTTCAATGTCTCTAGAAAGCTCCAGTAACTCCTGCGTATTGACCAGAGTGCCATACTTCTTTTATTGAATACCAGAGTTGTTCTTGTATGTGCAGTCACATGATACCATTAACTCCTCTACTTATTTATCAATAAAGTATTGAGTTCTTTTATACAGGACAGACTCTGTTTTTCTGCACAATCTGAAGGGTGGTAATTTTACTGAATTAAGTCCACTGTTCCTAGTTCATCATCATATCAATGATAAATGCTGACATTTATTAATTGCTTCCTATGTGCAATAGCTCTGAAATGTTCACATGAATTTTTTTTGTATAATATCAATTAATTCTTGGACTATCTGTAACTGGTAATACTTAGAAGCAAACTGCTTTAAGCCGGTGAATTTAATAGTTGTTTTGCCCCCTCCTGCAAAGTGGGAAGCTGTCTGTGTGGTGAAGTTGTGCTACAAGTATCTCTCTACCTCACTCCCTCTTTTTTTTTTCACTACAAAAGTCACTCCCTCTTAATGTCCTACTTCCCTCTCAATTTCTCTCTATCTCTATTCAGAATGAATAAGTAAAATACTAAAAAGGAATGATTTTCCCTATTGTATCACTTCCTACCAGTTGTGGAAATTTAGAAAACTTACATTCACTATAAGAAGTTCAAGAGTCTAGTCAACAAACTAGGTGTTATTATTGTTTTCTGAACATAAACTATCTCAAAGGATCAGAAATCACAACAAAAAAAGAAGTTAGGAGACATATACATTTTATTAATGTTAGGCTGAGCAATGTGCTGGGTACTTTGCAAGAAGTATAACGTGATTTGAGAGAACCAGCATTGGCCGGGAACTCCATAGATATGCATATTTTTTTCTGTTCTCACCACAGATTGCCAGAATCAGGATTTGAGTTTCAGAAGTATTCTAGGACCATCTTCATACACATGCAGGTCTTAAAGGTGGGCACCTTGTGGAAGCAGTACCTTGAGTGGTAAGAGCTTTCTGTTCTAATGCCAGCACATAAGAGTGTTTGAATTATTTAGTTAGTGGTCATAGTTACAGACTCTTCACACACAAAAAAAAAAACAGGGAAAAAAACAAACCAGACAAATACCATCTACCTCACAGCTGTACTGTAAGAGAAACTAGAAGATTAGCTCTGGTCCCAGAATGTCACTGATATCATTTACCATTTACATATTTATTACATTTAAAATATTTTAAAGCAATGCTATTCTTTTCTATGATTAAAAAATAATACAGGCTTATTGTAGAAAATTGGCAAAATGCATTTTAAGGTGCAATTTTATCTCATTTGAAGCTATATGAAACTAAGCTGTCTATGGTTATTATATCAGATTAAGTAGCTATTATAAAAATACTTGCACTGCACTTTAGAAAATCAGGTTCTATTTTCTTAAAATACTTCTACGATATAGTAACACAAGTAGAAAATAAAAAGTGCTATGCATAAAAGCCTTCAGAAAAGGTGGAACAAAGGTAAAAGAACCTACATTTTGAAATGGACAGGTTCAATATGGATCCAGAAGACATAATTCAGTAGGCTTATGATGTCAATCAAGACATTCAAATTACAGGACTCTCACTTTTTTCATCTATCATTTTGCTGTTACAGATATTTCATTTAATTCAAATGAGACAACTCAGTGCTGTACTATATGCATCGTATTAAAAAGTAGTAGCTTCTATTGTAATATGTTACAGGTGGTCTTCTTTAAAAATAGTTATTTGGGAGCTGGACAATGGTGCACATATTTTATTTATTTATTTACTTATTAGAGACAGTCAGAAACAGTCAGAAATAAACAGGAAAGGGGGAAATACAGAGGAAGAGAGACACCTGAAGCACTGCTTCACCATCTGTGAAGCTTTTCCTCTACAGGTGAGGACTGGGGGGGGGGGGTCTCAAACCCAGGTCCTTGCACATGATAACGTGTGCATTCAACCAGATGTGCCCACCCAGCCCTGGTTGACTGTACATGTTACCATGCACGAGAATCTGGGTTCAAGCCCCAGGTCCCCACAGTATCTGTTTCTCTCTCATTCTCCCTCTCTACCTCTTCCGTACACTCTCAATTTATTTCTTACTCTATCCAACATAAATAAATAAAATATTGGGGCTAGGCAGTAGCACACCTGGTTGAGTGTACACATTACAGTACACAAGAACCTGGGTTCAAGCCCCGGTCCCCACCTGCAAGAGGAAAGCTTAACAAGTGGTGAAGCAGGGCTGCAGGTATCTCTCTGTCTCTTTCCCTCTCTCTATCTCCCAACCTTCTCAATTTGTCTCTGTCTATATCCAATAATGAATAAATAAATATATATTTTAAAATATTAAAAATCCTTATTTACCTATTCCAATGGTAGTGGTGTAATAAATGACCAGAGTGCTGCTTCAACATATGTCATTCTGGGGATCTAATCCAAGTCTTCTTCATAAAAATCTTGCATTATACACACTGAATCATTTGCCAGACCACTGAGACTCCTTCTCTGATAGTCTCTAGAAATTAGGAATAGGATTTTCCATCTGTGTGAATTTTGAAGTACCTAACACATGTGTCATTTAACCAGCCAGAAGTAATCTGAGATTGTGACTGAACAAAGCTTTTTGCGATGAAATTTAAAGGCTAATGTTAAAAAGGTGACAGTTTTCCTATAAAGGGAGTTTAAACCATAACCCTATTATGGGAGTAATTATATAAGTTTGCTTTATTATCTTCATAATGCTAATGCTTTTAAAAACAGGCAGTGTTGCGACTAAAGGAGACAGTCTAGGAGAACTGAAGTAAATCTTTTATTTAAATAGAAACGTTTCTTTAATTAACAGCAGTGGATCATATTGTATACATCTGTTTGGAACAAACTTTTGTTTTATATTGAGGTAACATTGCATTGTACTTGCTATAAGTTTCAGGTGTGCTCCATGAAAAATAAACATCTATATAAATAGTTTACCAAAGACATGGTTCTAATTTGGCTGCAAATTTGTGTCTACACTCCCCGATCTTCCTGGGTTTCTGAAAATAAAGTCATTGGAAAAATAGAAAGCTTATTATCATAGCATCATGGTTTGATGAGGGTGGGTGATCCACATCTGTTTTTAGATCCACATTTGTAAATCTTACTTGGTACCTGAATGCATGAACTTGTTAACTTTTATGTTTATTTATTTGTCACAAAAAGAAAATTTGTACTGAGTGCATAGGAATCATCTCAAAAGTAGCTACAAAAATAACTCTGGAAGCTGGTGAGATAGCTCACCCAGGAGGGCGCTCACATTACCATGTGGAGGACCTAGGTCTGAACCCCTGGTACATCTTACAGGAGTACAGAGACATTGGAGAAATCTTCAGTGTTGCAGTCTCTCTCCCTCTCCCTCTCCCCCTCTCCCTCTCCCTCTCCCTCTCCCTCTCCCTCTCCCTCTCCCTCTCCCTCTCCCTCTCCCTCTCCCTCTCCCTCTCCCTCTACCTCTCTCTCTCTCTTTCTCTCTCTCTCATTTCTTTATATAGAAAACACAGCATGCGTTTTCTGATGACTCAACACACAACCCAACACTTGCAAAAGTTACCAGAGCAGTGAACCCCTGGTGAAAACAAAACCGAAAACAAACAGCTCTGTCTGATTCTATCTTACAATTGCTTCAAAATGTAATTGGGGATGTTGACTACAGACAGGTGAGATGAAACAAGCTTTAGAGAATTCCACTCCTGTGTACAACCTGATTACCCAGTTACTTCACTAGGAATAGGCTCTGCATACTTTATGAGCATGTGTGACTTGGCAATTTTCAACTCCCCACAAATATAAAAGGATTGTACTAAGATATTCTTAGCACCATAAAACAGTCATCTTCTGAAGGATGCATGTTTGTCACAAGGGTTCTTGGACTTTTAAGGAAAATGGAAAATGAAGTTTCTCCAAAAATATACAAGGATAAATGATGAGATTTCTTTTTTTTTTCCTGAGAATTTTGGAAAAAGTATATGAAAGTGGATTCCTACCTAAAAGTAATATATATATATATTCCAGGTTATTGCTGGGGCTTGGTGCCAGCATTACAAATCCACTGCTTCTGGTGACCTTTTTTTTTTTTTTTTTTTTAACATTTTATTGCATAGGACAGAGAGAAACTGAGAAAGGAAGGGGAGATAGAGAAAAAAAGATAAAGATAGATATCTACAGACCTGTTTCACTGCTCATGAATTGTCTTCCCTGTAGGTGGGGAGTGAGGTTTAGGGGTCTCAAGTTGGAATCCTTGCACAGGTTCTTGGGCAGGCCTTTGCACTTTGTGCTACGTGAGCTTAATGGGGTGCACCACCACTCAGACCCCTAAAAATAAATGTTTATATGAAATATACTTTTTAGTCATGTCTTCTTTGAATTGCTCAGTATCATTATAATTTTATAACTGGCATAAGTCGTGTAAGATGACCTCATTAGAGGGAATACAAAGCAGTAACACCAGGATTCTGCATGAGATAATTCTCATAGCTAGGAGACAGCACACATCAAGATGTGTACAGTTACATGACAATAAAGCTTAAATGACAGGGGATTTTTGCAAGGCAATGTGTGGCTTAGGGAAGCCTGAATGATGTAAGAGTTAGCTGGGGTTTCTACATGATGGGAACAACACTACATTGGAGAACAGTGGGAACTCTTTGCAGAAAAACATGCGGATTCTTTCCTGAAAAAAGGAAAGATTTCAAATATTCTCAGAGAAGAAGAGAGGGGAGAAGTATGAGAAAAGACATAGCTATAGTTTTTGTCTTAGAAATGTGGACTCTGTCCTGAGATTCATAAACAGACGTGATGGGCCTAGACCTCGAATAAATCCCTCTCTCCATTTTTACCCATAGTCTGTATCAGGAACAACAAAACAAACCCTTTTGTGGGCCTCCATAGGACCTTGCTCTCAACTTGAATCAACAATGGTAGAGAATGTTCCATTCTCTGAAGGGAGGCTGGACAACATACTCTGCTACACTTGAGGAAGATGTGTTCTGATATTGGGGCAGCTTGGAATGTTCCTACTGATGACCACAGAAGGTGAGCTCAGATCTACAGGGATGCAGAGCTAACATAGGCTCCTAAGCTAAATATGGGACCGAGGTCGGATCAAATCGATGGGGTTTATAGTCAACAATATTTATATACCTTTCCCATATTTGGGAGCTACTCTCTTCCCAGATCCAGCTTTCTGTTCCTTTTCCAGCCATGATATCATCTGCCTAGACAATAACTTGGATCCACCTGCATATCAGATTTCAGGTTCAGGGGGAAAAACAAGCAAACAAAAAACTTAGTCTACCCACAGGCCCTTTGGAATATAATTAAAATATGCGTACTAGCTATCTACAGAACGGAGACTGCCCTCCCCACCAAAACTTCATCTGAGCTACTCCAGCCTGTAGGTTCATGAAGTCAACAACTTGTTTGGCTTTATATGTTAACTCTCTTTTCAGCCACCAGTTTCCAGATGCCAACCAGATTTCCCTGGACAGATAACCCCACCAATGTGTCCTGAGGAGCTCTGATTCCCCAGAACCCGCCCCACTAGGGAAAGAGAGAGACAGGATGGGAGTATGGATAAACCTGTCAACACCCAAGCAATTACAGAAGCCAGACCTTCCACCTTTTGTATCCCACAATGACCTTGGGTTCATACTCCCAGAGAGTTAAAGAATAGGAAAGCTATCAGGGGAGGAGATGGGATACAGAGTTCTGGTGGTGGGGATTGTGTGGAGTTATACCCCTCTTATCCTATGGTTTTGTCAGTGTTTTCTTTTTGTAAATAAATAAAAAAAGAAAGAAATTATTCTGTTAAAATCTACTTGCACAAAAATTTTTATAACTAATTTTAATTGGGAAATGCTAAAGACCTCAAGTTTTCTTTTCTTTCTTTTTTTCAAAAGATTTATCAGAAATACACATGTATTATGAATAAAAGAAGGGAGATGACAGAACTGTGTAACTGTGGCATAGGGTGGTGCCAGGGATTGAATCTGTGGTCTCTGGTCTCTGGGGCCTCTGGTAGACCTGTGAGTTTTGAGCTCTAAAAGGGGAACTTATTTCCCTGTTCTCTTATTTTGGTGGCCAAAATAAATACTAACTGTCTTGAGGAGACATTTGAAAAATCTTGGGGCTATGCTAACTCTTTAAAATCAAATATTTGCCTCATAGTAGTTCACAAAATAAAGACTTCTGCTTCAAAGTTCTTGCCAGAAAAACAAATGTTTGCTGCAGAAGACTCCAGTTGGGCTTTTAAGTCATTACCAAATAAATTTGCCTGATTGCCAAGTTGTACTCTTTGGAAAATTGCTAAGTTTGGTACAGTAGTCTAAAAGTGAAAGCTAAATTTTTTATATAAATGTGCAATAACATTTGACACTCTTGCAAAAGGAATGCCAGGTAATACGCATTTCAAAACATTTATGAAAGTTATGAGCAGAAACACTTACTGGTCCCTAAAATAATTACCAGAAAGTATCACTTTATGTCCCTATGCTCAATGCTATTCTAGCTTATCATTCTCACTGGACCTTTGTAAATGTTTCTAAAGTGATTTTTCTCTGTAGAAAACAACCTCAGTCCATCAAAGTTAACTAAGGTAGACTTTGCAATATTTCTTGTGGAAACTAGCTTGAAATTTTTCTAAGGTAATAACCACAATTTGAGAGAAAAAAATTAAAGCTATTTAACAGACTGAACAAATCATAAGCACTGGGGAAACCATTTATTTGCTTGTGAACAATGTAGATTCTGTAGATTTTTTTTTTTTTTGCCTCCAAGGTTATTGTTGGGGCTTGGTGCCTGCACTACAAATCCACTACTCCTGGAGGCAGTTTCTTCCATTTTCTTGTCCTTGCTGTTATTACTGTTGTTATTGTTGTTGGATAAGAAAGAGAGAAATTTAGAAAGGAGGGGGAGACAGAGAGGAGGAGTGAAAGATAGACACCTGCAGACCTTTTTCATGGCTTGTGAAGCGACTGCTTCTGCAGGTGGGGATCGTGGGGGGCCGGAACCTGGATCTGTACTCTGGTCCTTGCACTTTGCTCCTTGTGCACTTAAGTTGATGTGTTACCACCTAGCCTCCAAAAATGTAGATTCTTATTGCAAATCACTCTAATCTTTGTACCATAGCAAGTCCCCTATAAATTGTCTTTTACATGAACGTTCTAAACTCTACTAGAGTTTTGTTGCTGATTATTTGTTTATTGTGCACATTCTTAGAAAATATTAAAATCCAATGCATTTTAGGTTGTTCCCAATGTTGTCTGTATTCTGTATCCAACTTATATGAATCAGTAAGATTTGCTTTGAATAATATTTTTGTCACATGACTAGGCAATCAAGTAACAATTCTTACATATACGTTAATAGTATAAGACACACACCCTTCCCCCTGGGACAGTTATGTCTGGGTCTCTTTTAAAATAGTTTGAACTGATGAAAATTTATTAATTCTCCATGAAAATGCATATGTACAAGCATACCATATTAACAGTGGGCATGTATTGAGCATTTATTGACTTGTGGCCATTTTACAAATAAAGAAAAACAGAATATCCACTAGAGATATTCATATCCATAGAGATTCAACCTTCTTGTAACCACATTTTAAATAAAAAGGAAAAAAATGATTTAGGACTAAAAGCTAGCTTATATAGTGTGCATGACTTTTTTTCCCCTCCAGGGTTGTCGATGGGGCTCAGTGCCTACACTATGAAACCACTGCTGCAATTGATTTTTTTTTTTTTTTTGGATAGGACAGAGAGAAATTGAGAAGGGAAGGGAAGATAGGGAGGAAGAGAGAAAGATACACATCTGTAGAACTACCTCACCACTTTTGAAGCAGCCCCCTTGTAGGTGGGGAGCTGAGGACTCGAACCAGGATCCTTGCATATAGGTCCTTGTGCTTTGTACTATGTATGCTTATCCTACTGCACCATGGCCTGGTCTCGGTTCATGACCCAGGTATAAACCCAGGCTTCATATGTAAGCATGAAATAGCCAGGAGATATTCTATCACTGTGGGTCTATCCCTCTCTCAGTCTTCCTATCTGAATGAAAATAAATAAATAAATAAAAGCCAGCTGAACAGCTCACCTGGATAGTGTGTCCACCTTGTCATATGTTGGACCTAAGACTGAGTCTGGCTCCCACTGCACTAAAGGGAGGCTCAGCACTGTAATATCTTTCCCTTCCTCCATCTTTGTTCCTTCTTCTTCTTCAAATAAATAAGTATTTTATTATTATTTTTTAAAATTTTTTTAAAATACTTTATTTTATTTATTTATTCCCTTTTGTTGCCCTTGTTGTTTTATTGTTGTAGTTATTATTGTTGTTGTCGTTGTTGGATAGGACAGAGAGAAATGGAGAGAGGAGGGGAAGACAGAGAGGAGGAGAGAAAGACGGACACCTGCAGACCTGCTTCACCGCCTGTGAAGCGACTCCCCTGCAGGTGGGGAGCTGGGGTTCGAACCGGGATCCTTATGCCGGTCCTTGTGCTTTACGCCACCTGCACTTAACCCGCTGCGCTACAGCCCGACTCCCAGTATTTTATTATTTTTAAGGAAATGGGTATACAGAGAGACCACTGTTCAGCTCTGGCTTATGATAATGCAATAAGAACATCTAAAAGAAAATGTTGGTTAGGGATCTATAAAGTTGCATAATGGAAGTGTAGGCTTCATAACAAATAAATAAAAAGAAAGATTCACTCTGTTCTTTGACACATTTTTTTTCAACACCAAATGCACTGACTCTATTGAATATAACCTTACTCTTGAGTTTACAGTCTAGAGGAAGATATGAAAACACACTTCTCAATATTTTTAAGGTCAGGCACTTCTGCCTATGTAAGAAAAAATATAGACAATAGTATTCTAGCAAATTAAGAAAATGCTAGTGACTCCTTTTATTTGTGGAATGTCAGGTCTTTTACCATGGAACAAGTATCAGTTGGCATCTTATCCAAACTTCTGGAGAAGGCAGAGAAAGACAGTCTAGTAAGGGAAACAATACCATCAGGTGAAGGAGCTAAGAGGCACACAGAAATACGCACAGGAAGCCATAAATAGCCAATATGCTAAAGGAAGTTCAGGGGAAGTGAACTGCTGGGAAATAACATTGCAGAGATGGACAGGGGTCAGCTCTAAGATGCAGGAAACCGACAGAGGGGATGACCTGTGCTCTGGAGGCAGCAGAGATGAAGGAACACATTCTGAACAGGAGAGTGACAGGATTAGTGTCATTTCAGATTTACCTTGTAGCGGGCACAAAGTGATCACAAAAGGAGACAGTCAGGGAGAGGCCACTCAAGGTCTGCTGAATGGGAAGAGTTTTACTAACACTCGGGGAGGTTTCCTGTCCTGAAAACTGGCCCCATGTGCATAAGGTGTTTGTTTATTTATTTATTTATTTATTTATTTATTTATTTATTCTTTAACACAAGTCCAGTCAATGGTACAACTGAATACTAGAGGGATGAGGCTAAAAGAGCAACTACTCCCATGATGCTGTGGTTTAGTGCATTTGTGAGGAGAGCTCTTGATTACAGAATATTACTGGAATAAAGCAATATTTAGTTTTCTTTTCCACAGGAGCAGGATACTTTCCTTCAGTGTCAGATCTCTGAGTCATCAGAATTCAAGATTACTCAAACACCACTATATATATATATATATATATATATATATATATATATATATATATATATATATATTTCATTTTTGTGTGCTAGGACTTCATACTGTTTCTGGTGGAAGTTTCCTTCTTTTTAAAATTTTCATACAGAGAGGGAGAAAAAGGAGTAGAGACATAATACTACTGCTTTATCATTCATAGAACTTCCCTGGGGGCCATGCATAGTGCTTTCAGGATGTGGCAGGGGTTCAAACTCAGATACTCTCATATGACAAAAATGTGCATTCTTGGGTGAGCTATTTACCAGCCACAATACCACAATTTTTAAGTGGTTGATTTTTAGATTGTATTAGTCTTCAATGAGAAATGCCTAAAATGGTTTAGGATTTACAGCTCAATTTATGTGGCTTTCCAAATGTACCCACACAAAATTATTTTCAAATTCAGTGGCAAAAGAAAACAAAACAAAACAAAAAAACAGTCCCTGTGAGAAAATCTGTAAAGGACTCAAATTCATAAATTTTTTCATCCAGCAGAGAAAAAGATAAGGGATTGTTTTATTTTATTTTATTCTGTTCTATTCTACTCTATTCTATTCTATTCTATTCTATTCTATTCTATTCTATTCTATTCTATTCTATTCTATTCTATTCTATTAGATAGAGACAGACACAGGAAAAACAGCTAAAGAGACAACAGCAAGCACTGAAACTTCTTTCAGTGTTGTAGGTCTGGTCTTGACCCTGGGTCATGCATATATTAAAGCAACACACTATTCAACTGAGCTATTTAATTGGCCCTGAGAATGGATTTTATTGATTTATTTTTTATATGTCCTTGAATATCATCACATGGTAGATATTAGCAGTCCATTTTGATTGAATACATGAAGATATTTATTTTTCACTTAAATTTTTCATCATATTCTAAATCACCACAGGAGCTTCCCTGCACCATCCATGAAGCTGAGTCCCATTGGATAAACTTAGTGGCTGAGAGATAGAGCTCAGCCTTGGGGAAAGAGTTTCTGATATCCCTAGAGGGCTCCAGAACTTCAGTTGTGCCCAGCCAGACCTTGCACATATGTAACTCTGCAGGAAGGTGGAGGGTCCCCCAGGAAGGCAACTCCAAATGCCAATCTGTCTCTGCGCACAACAGAACCATTGTAAGAACAATTGAGTTGAATGCACACATGTACTATCTCCATGAGATCCCCAGAGGGCATTTTAAGCAGGAAGCAAGATGTTTATTACTATGTAAAGCTCTGAGCTTCCTGGGTAAGAAATCTGTTCCCATATTTCTTTATTTATGCCTGCACTTCACATACATTTATAGGGAAGAGGAAAATATTTGAGTCAAGAACATCTCTGAATGGTTGGCTTGTAAGGCTAATGTCTGGAAGTTATTGGGTGAGTTTATCCAAGGGCTAGAAGTGATTGCTCAGTGCAAATGGACCTGAGAGTCAAAGCAATAAATTTCCAAGATCCTAGAATTTTGCTAGCTGATTTGAAATGAGAGGTTTCAGCTTTTGAAACCCTGCTCCTGCTATCTACTCCTGGATAACAAATCAGTGACCAAAAACAGTAGTAATTTCATATGTTTCTGATAATTGTTCTTAAGTTGGTTTGTTTATTTATTTATTTATTTTGATTGCTACCAGGGTTATGGCTAAGGGTTGGTGTCAGCACCACAATGACCACAATGTATCTACTTCAGGAGATACCTTCCTCCTCCTCCTCCTCCTCTTCCTCCTTCTCGATCTTCCTCCTCCTTTTCCTTCTCCTTGATAGTGACAGACAGAGAGAAGGAATGGGGAGATCCCTATAATACAATTCACCTTTCATGAAGCTTTTCCCCAAGCATGTAGGGACCTGAGGCTTGAACTCTAGATATTATTCATGGTAATGTACATGCTCAAATGTGTGCACTCCCATATCCCAGCTCATGTGTGTGTGTGTGTGTGTGTGTGTGTATGTGTGTGTGTGTGTGTGTGCACGTGTGTATGTGTGTGTGTTTTAACTGGTTTGGGTTGAAATTGACAGATATTTATTTTCACACAGATTCAGTCCTGTTGGGACTGAGGACTCATACTTTCAGAAAGTTTCCTCCTTGTAGCAGGCTGTCATCTGAAGCTGTATCTACGGAGCTCATTACCTCTTTACATAGTCTCTCTGGCTTCTTTACAACATGGTGGTTATTTTTTGTTTGTTTGAATTGACTTTGTGTTTAGAATATTTTTAGTTTCACAGAAATATCAAGCAGAAGGTAAAGAGATTTCCCATATACTGTCCCCCACATGCACACCCTCCACCCCTGTTATCAGTATCCATTATAAATGAGATTTTGTTGTTATTGTTACAAAGACACTGACACATCATTATAAGCCAAAATCCACACTTTACCTTCAGGATCATTCTTTTGGTAATATACATTCTATAGTCTTGATAAATATATAATGGTTTTTATTCACCATTATAGAACCATATAGAATAGGTGACCTAAAAATCTACTGTGCTCCATCTTTTTTGTCATCTCTCACTTCTGATCCCTGGAGTCATTGTTCTTTTTATTGTCTGTATAGTTTCTCCTTATCAAAAATTCCATATAGTTGAAATCTTATAGTGTGCAGTGTTTTTTTTTTCTTCAGACAAACATTTTTACTTAGGAACATATATTTAAAATTCCTCAATCTTTCTCAGTCTCTTTTAAAATTATCTTTATATATGTGTTGGATGGAGACAATAAAAAATCAAGAGGGGAAGGGGAAAGAGAGACAGAGAAATACCTGCAACAATGCTTTACCACTCACAAAGCTTTTGTCCTGCAGGTGGGGGACCAAGGGATCGAACCTGGGTCCCTGTGTATTGTAACATGTGTGCTCAACCAGGTGTGCCACCACATGGCCCCCCCTCAATCTCTTTCAGTGGCTTTGTCTTACCTATCTTTCTCTCTCCATTTTTCACTTATTCTACTTCTTTCCCTCCCTCTTACCCCTCCTCCCCTTCCCCTCTCCCTCCTCCCCCTCCTCCTCCTCCTTTTTCTCCTCCTCCTCCTCCTTCTTTCTCTCTCTCTCTCTCTCTCTCTCTCTCTCTCTCTCTCTCCACTGAATAACATTCCATTGTCTGGATGTATCAGTTTATTCACTTTCCTAGTGAATTTTGAATGCTTGGCAATTATGAATAAATATGCTATAAATACCTATTTGCAGATTTCTGTGTTGACAAATGTTAGTTCTTTTAGATAATCAAGAAACATAATTTCTTGTTCCCAGTTACTAAATCAGATAATAAGAGTATTTAGTCTTGTAAGTAAAACCTTTTAATTTTTTATTATATTTATTTATTTACTGAATAAAGACAGACATAAATTGAGAGGAAGGAGAAGATAAATAGTAAGAAAGAAAGAGGAACACCTGTAACATTGTTTCACCACTCCAGAAGCTTTCCTCCTGGAGGTGGAGACCAGGGGCTCAAACCTAGATCCTTGTGCATTCTAACATATGCCCTTAGGCAGGTGTTCTACCACCTGACCCCTTGTAAGCAAACTCTAATCTAATTCCTAAATGACTCTTACAGTTTGCATTTCTACCAGTAATGGATGAGAGCTCTTGATATTCCCTATTACAGACAGCACTGATACAGTCATTGTTTTTGTGACTATTTTGCTAAGTGTGCAGTGGTATCACATTTTCCTGACAACACACAATACAGAATATATTTCCATATGTTCAATTGATACTTGTCTATTCTCCTTGCAGAGTTGTCTATTGAAGTGTTTGGATCACTTTTTAATGCAGATGATTGTTTTCTGATAATTGAGCTTTAAAAATATTTTGCACATTTTGGAGAACAGTCCTTCATCAACAGTGTTGTTTGCCAATCTGTGTGCTCTTCTAATCCTCCTGATATTGTCTTTCACACAGAGGAAGTTTTTTTTTTTATTTTAATAAAGTCAAGATCATCAAATTCTCTTGTCATGCCTTTTGTGTTATATCTAAGGAGACATTGCTATGCTATATAAGGTTATCTATGGTTTTCCTATGCTTTCTTGTTGGAGTCTCAAAGTTTTACATTTTATGATTAGTTCTGTAATCAATTTTGAGTTAATTTTCATTACATTTGTTAGGTTTGTGTGTGGATTTATTTTAGCATATATGAGTGTTCATAGGCTTCAGCATTATTTTTTTTTGAGAAGCTTATAATTACTTTATTACATTGCCTTGCTCCTTTGTCAAAGATTGGTTGATGCCATTTATGGGGGAGTCTATCTTGAGGAATTCCCTACTCTATCCTATTGATCACTTATTTAACATCAAATCATTTATTTCACAAAGCTTTGGCTACTATGGCTTTATAGTAAGTGGATGCAGGTAGGGATAATCCTCCCACTTTATTCTTCAATATTGTAATGTGTATTCTGAGTTACAGCTGTCTTTCTTCATGAAATGATCTGTGTCTAGAAACTCAAAGAATCTCTCTCATTCTTTTAGCCTATGATTTTTAAATACTTTTACATCGTTAAGAAAATTGCATAAATCAGGTTTCTATCCCATCTGTGCTGTTGTTTTGATAAACAGCATCATAATGGGTTCTGCTTTATAGCTGCTGATATGCATTTGTGATTATGCCTTTGTTTATGTTAATGTGGTCACTTTATTTACATGTTTTAGGCTCTAGTACTATAAGATCTTCAATATTATATTCTTGTGTCATCTCAGAGATATAGAAATATTGTCCTTATTATTGTCATTTCCCAAACAACTTCAACTTCTAGATTAATCTCAGAAGAAAGTGTTGACGACAAACTTTATATAAGAATGACACATATATATTCATGGTGACATTTAAAATGCTATTCTCTGCATTAAATGTCCTGTCCATAAGTTAAGTTTTATGATAAACATTGCATTTAACTTTTTATTAAATAAGGAGTAGATGCAATTTTAAACTAGTGGAACTCAATTATTGGACTGATTAAACAAGAAATATATATTATCTATTTTAATCTGTTTAATTACTGAAACAAGCTTTTCTTTTAAAATTACTCCATTAGTACAAACAGCAAAATCAATACATATGCAATTAATATTAATTATACAACAAGTGCAAAGTTAAGTCAGTTTTAGCACAATCCAATACTGTGATTTTCTTATTGGTAAATTGAAAATTCATTTACTGAAAGAGAGAAGGGTACTTTTGACTACATTTAGAATCAGCATGAATGTTAAATTCTAAATGTCAAACCAATTTCAAATCGGCAGGGTTTTTTTTTAAGTGTATGCAAAGCTGGGGTGGGGGGGCACAATGCATTTTTTCTTCCCCTCTGCTTCTACAAAAGCCAAAAAAAAAGGCCAATGAAATGAAATTGCAAGGCTTCTGGATATGAAATTACTTTTGCAAAACAATATTTTAAAGAACAATGTGTACAAAGATATCTAATGAATTTTTAAAGCTATATATATATTTTCAAATGATAGCGAAAAGCCATGAAAATGTTTTCTTTGCTGCAGTTACACATTTCATTCCTCTGGTGGGGTGGGGGAGGGTGGTGACGGGCCACCATCCATAACAACTTATTGTGTCCAGAAAGAAAGTCGAATGAACTTTTTTTATTTTTTTGCACTCCAGTCCCCTGACTACTGAGGAGACAACTAGAAGAAGGAAAAGACTGACCTGATCCCTTCTGGTTAGGTTTAGACTCTGCTTACATGCACCTTTGGTTTTATCAAACTATCATATGCTGACGCTGTCTTCAATATTTCACAAAGATTTTATTTTCATAGTTTCATACTAACTTGCCACACCATTTCTAGGCCTATCTATTATCTGTCCTAGCATATAAACCTTTCACTATAGTGTGTAGATAGCATACAAATTAAATAAAAAAATATAGGCAGGCAAGTGTATTTGTTTCCCTTTCTCTGTTAATTGGTAAATAGGTTCAGAGAAATAGAATGCTCTTGAAAGGCTGATGGGGTTGCAGAGAAAGCACAGTGATTATACAGAAAGGTTTCATGCCAGAGGCTTGCACATCCCATTTCCATCATAAGCCCAGCGCTGAGCTCTAGAAAAACAAAATGAATAAAACCTTATGGATTTCTGAGCTAGAACTTGAGCCCATTATCAAAGTCTAGTGCTCTTTTGTTTATGCCAAAACTCCCAACCAAGGAGCTGTGTTGTTTGACAGAAATAAGGGAAAATATACTGACCCCCAAATGTACTTTACGGAATCTGGATTGTGTAGCCATTTGTGCTTGTCAATTAAGTTAATTTTAAACAGACTCTAGATCCGCTTCTTTATCCATTTAAGCTACAGTCTAAATCATTAAGCATGTGACTTACATACTCCGTTAACCTACTCATTTATTCATTCATTTAACACATGTGTAATATTGTCTGTGAGGTCCAAGACCTATGTATATCCTGGGAATATATCAGTGACAAATATTGATGTGTTTCCCACTCTCTGACCTCTAGAGGGGAAAATAATAGAAATCCAAAAATGAGACCAGTGTGGGGAGCACTTTGAGAAGAGGACAGGGAGCTAGCTGGAGACTCTTTTAGAAGACTGGGAAAATTTTACAGTTGAGGAATTCCATGTGGCAACTCTAGGATTAATATTCATGGGTAAATTATAAATAACAAGGTAAGGATGATCTATGAGTGTTTGGGAAGTAAACCTAATGTCCTTGAAATTATGAATAGCACATGTAAAGGACCAAGGGTTTCATCTAGGCTGACTTTTTCAAAATCCTTCAAGGATAACTTACCTTGCCAGAAATACAGATGATCCTCAGCAGTTAGCCCAGTTTGGTCTTTGTGGAAACAAAGATTCAGGAAGATGAGATAATGCATCTGGTCCTGGAAAATAGCACAGTGTGCTTGTTAAGTCTAGGTCAGCCTCTGTCCTGTGTGTTTTTTCTTTTTATAATCCATATTGTAATTAACCTGGATTCTTATCAAACTCCAAAAACTAAAATTTACCTTCAGATAAAGAAAAGAAAGCAATCTTCACTGAACTATTAGACAAGGTCTTAAAATTATAAAATGAGTCAGGATAATTCAATGGATACTCACTGAAGAAATTATCACACAATTATAATTTCCTATGATTTCTGTCTCACAGAGACTAGAAAACTGGAAGGCCTTATGCAAGAAAGAATTTGACCATTCTCAGTGAACTAATTCTAAACATGCACAATTTCACTCTTTCTTATTCATCACCATCTTTTTTTTTTTTTTTAAATTTTTAATTTAAGAAAGGATTAGTGAACAAAAGCATAAGGTAGGAGGGGTACAACTCCACACAATTCCCACCACCCAATCCCCATAACCCACCCTCTCCCATGATAGCCTTCCCATTCTCTAGCCCTCTGGGAGCATGGACCCAGGGTCCTTGAGGGTTGCAGAAGGTAGAGGGTCTGGCTTCTGTAATTGCTTCCCCGCTGAACATGGGCGTTGACTGGTCGGTCCATACTCCCAGTCTGCCTCTCTCTTTCCCTAGTAAGGTGTGTCTCTGGGGAAGCTGAGCTCCAGGACACATTGGTGGGGTCTTCAATCCAGGGAAGCCTAGCCAGCATCCTGGTGGCATCTGGAACCTGGTGATTGAAAAGAGAGTTAACATACAAAGCCAAACAATTTGTTGAGCAATCATGGATCCCAAGATTGGAATAGTGGAGAGGAAGTGTTAGGGAGGTACTCACTGCAAACTCTAGTGTAATCCTGCTTTCAGGTATATATTTTGCAGTAGTTTATGGATACGTGTGCACATACGCTCTCTCTCACAGAAACTGGTGTATGTCTAGGTTATGGGACTTTGTTAGAAAGTGAACTACCTGAGATGAAATTAGAGTGTACTATAAAAGGAAAGGTCTCACCCGAGTAATGAAGCTGAAGGGTTGTCATTCCACACGTGAAGTCTCTGGATACACACTGAGGTGAAGCATGTTGAGATGGCAATCGTTGCTTTGGTTAGGTTGTGATCGGCGGATGCAATATTATTTGGTATGGATTGGGAGAAGCATACGGGAAAGTGAGCCCTATCCAAGGGTGCCAGGACTGGGGGAAGTAGGGGCTCTATAGTGAAGATGTGAGGTTCCTGCTGTCTTAGGGTTCAAAAAGACAATCAATAGTTAATATTATCATCACATTATTTGTTAATTGGGTTAACTTTGAAAAGTCCCTTTGTTATGGTTTGCTGTACAGTACCCAGTATCTTGTATATAGCTGTGCTATTGGAAGCTTCTAATCTACTTGGTCTAGGCTTTTGAGAGAGTCCGCATATCAAACACGTAGCCTATCTATTAAAAAGATTCAGTTTGTCTTTTGAGAACCTTTGAGACATACAACTGATTTCCCCCTCTCATATTAATTAACTACTGATTTATATGTCTACATTTTGCTAGGAGTGTACATAAACACCATTCCCATCACCAAAGGACCATGACCCATCCCTCCCGCCCATTCCCACCCCCCACTGGCCCAGGAAGCTACATGTCTACCCCTCACCACTGGGTTTTTACTTTGGTGCCCTACTTACAATTTGATCAGGTCCTGCTTTTAGTTTCCCTTTCAGATCTTCTAGGTCAGCTTCTGTTGATGAGTGGGATCATCCCATACTCATCTTTAACTTTCTGACTTAGTCCACTTAACATAATTCCTTCTAGCTCTGTCCAAGCTGGGTCAGAGAAGGTGAGTTCATTGTTCTTGATAGCTGCATAGTATTCCATTGTGTATATATACCACAGCTTTCTCAGCCATTCATCTGTTGTTGGGCACCTGGGTTGCTTCCAGGTTTTAGCTATTATGAATTGTGCTGCTATGAACATAGGAGTACACACCTCTTTTTGGTTGGGTGTTATGGAGTCCTTGGGGTATAACCCCAGGAGAGGAATTATTGGGTCATATGGAAGGTCCATGTCTAGCCTTCTGAGAGTTTTCCAGACTGCTCTCCACAGAGGCTGTACCAATTTACATTCCCACCAGCAATGTAAAAGAGTTCCTCTGTCCCCACATCCTCTCCAGCATTTGTTGCTGCTGTCCTTTTTGATGTATGCCATTCTTACAGGAGTGAGGTGGTATCTTAGTGTTGTCTTAATTTGCATTTCTCTGACAATCAGTGACCTAGAGCAGTTTTTCATATGTTTGTTAGCCTTTTGGATCTCCTCTGTGGTGAATGTTTTGTTCATTTCCTCTGCCCATTTTTGGATGGGGTCATTTGCTTTTTTGCGGCTGAGTTTGCTGAGCTCTTTATATATTTTGGTGATTAGTTTCTTGTCTGATGTCTGGCATGTGAAGATCTTCTCCCATTCTGTGAGGGGTCTCTCTGTTTGTTTAATAGTTTCTTTGGATGTGCAGAAGCTTTTCAATTTGATGTAGTCCCATTGGTTTGTTTCTGCTTTGGTCTTCCTTGCAATTGGGTTTGATTCATCAAAGATATCCTTGAGGTGTAGATGGGAAAGTGTTTTACCAATGTTTTCCTCTAAGTATTTGATTGTTTCTGGTCTGACATCTAGGTCTTTGGTCCATTTGGAGTTTATTTTTGTTTCTGGTGAGATAAAGTGGTTCAATTTCATTCTTCTGCATGTTTCAACCCAGTTTTCCCAGCACCATTTATTGAATAGAGCCTCCTTCTTCCATTTAATCCTTTGGGCCCCCTTATCAAAGATTAGATGCCCATAGGTGTTGGGATTTACTTCTGGGCTTTCAATTCTGTTCCACTGGTCTGTGTGCCTATTTTTGTTCCAGTACCATGCTGTTTTGATGATGATGGCTTTATAATATAGTTTAAGGTCTGGGAGTGTGATGCCTCCATTTCTGTTTCTTTTCCTTAGGATGGTTTTGGCAATTCTAGGTGTTTTCAGGTTCCAGATAAATGATTGTAGTGTTTGTTCTATTCTCTTAAAGAAGCTTGGTGGAACTTTGATGGGTATTGCATTAAATTTGTATATGGCTCTGGGGAGAATGTTCATTTTGATGATATTTATTCTTCCAATCCATGAGCATGGGATATCTTTCCATTTCTTGGTATCAGTTTCTATCTCCTTGAGTAGCGACTCATAGTTTTCAGCATACAAGTCTTTCACTTCTTTGGTCAACTTTATTCCTAGGTATTTGATTGATTTTGCTGAAACAGTAAATGGGAGTGATTTCTGGATGTCTTCTTCTTCAGATTTAGTGTTTGCATAAAGAAATGCCACTGATTTTTGTACATTGATTTTGTAGCCTGATACCTTGCTATATTGCCTAACAACTTCCAGTAATTTTCTACTGGATTCTTTAGGTCTTTCTATGTATACTATCATATCATCTGCAAATAGTGAGAGCTTGACTTCTTCCCTTCCAATCTGTATCCCTTTGATTTCTTTCTCTTGCCTGATTGCTATGGCAAGAACTTCCAATACTATGTTGAAGAGTAACGGTGACAGTGGGCAGCCCTGTCTAGTCCCTGATCTGAGGGGGAATGCTTTCAGCTTCTCTCCATTGAGTATGATATTGGCTGTAGGTTTGCTATATATAGACTCCACTATCTTGAGGAATTTCCCATCTATTCCCATTTTTTGTAGAGTTTTGAGCATGAATGGGTGTTGGATTTTGTCAAAGGCTTTCTCTGCATCTATTGAGATAATCATGTGGTTTTTGGCTTTGCTTTTATTGATGTGATGAATGACATTGATTGATTTATGGATGTTGAACCAGCCTTGCATTCCTGGGATGAATCCCACTTGGTCATGATGAACAATCTTTTTGATGTGTTGCTGTATCCGGTTGGCCAAGATCTTGTTTAATATTTTGGCATCTATGTTCATCAGAGATATTGGTCTGTAGTTTTCCTTTTTTGTTCTGTCCCTATCAGCTTTTGGTATCAGGGTGATGTTGGCTTCATAAAAGGTGGAAGGGAGTATTCCTGTTTCTTCAATCTTATGGAATAGCTTAAGAAGTATGGGTATTAACTGTTTCCTGAAAGTTTTGTAGAATTCGTTTGTGAAGCCATCTGGTCCAGGACTTTTGTTGTTGGGGAGATTCTTAATAACGGTTTCAATTTCTTTGTCTGTGATTGGTGCATTTAGATCATCACCATCTTTATACTGTAATAAGCAGAGAGAAAGAAGGCAAATGAAGCATGTCATATCTCATGCTTTTGAAACTTCTTATTTATGTATAGAAATAGACCAAGAATTAACATCTTCCTGAATTCCTCTCCAGCTCTTACGAGCACATACTCGCCAGGATGTGACCCGCATACTCAAATCACCAAATGATATGTTTATTTTACAAGGCAGTTCATATACTTAAGAAATAAACCTTTAGGGACCAGGTGGTGGAGCACCTACCTGGTTGAGTGCACATATTGCAAAGTGCAAGAAGCTGGGTTCAAGCCCCTGATCACCATCTGCAGGGTGAAAGTTTTGCAAGTGGTGAAGCAGTGTTTCAGGTATCTCTGTCTCTCTTATCTCTATCACCCTCTTATTTTTTGATTTCTGGTTGTCTCTATCCAATAAGTAAATAAATAAATATAACAAAAAAAATTTTAAAAATACTCCTTTAGAAGTCAGTAATTAGACAGAAGTAATACAGTTCTTAATCATTAGCTTAATATTTAGGTCATCTTTAATGCCTAAATTAAATGTCACTCAGTCCTCACCCCAGTGAACGTTTACTGCTTCCAGATAACCCCACATCATCACACTGTTGTGACTGTATTTTTCAGTGGATGGTGTCTGCTTTTTTCTTTCTTTCTTTTTTTTTTTTTTATTGTTGTAGTTATTTATGTTGTCATTGTTGGATAGGACAGAGAGAAATGGAGAGAGGAGGGGAAGACAGAGAGGGGGAGAGAAAGACAGACACCTGAAGACCTGCTTCACCACTTGTGAAGAGACTCCTCTACAGATGGGGAGCCGGGGGCTCGAACTGTTATCCTTTTGGGGGTCCTTGTGCTTTGCACCAAGTGTGCTTAACCCACTGCCCTACCGCCTGACTCCTGCTGTCTGCTTTTAAAATCTGTACACATCTAGCTTCATTTCCTATCTTCATGTTTCTAGATCCAATGTATATGTCATTTATTTTTGATATTTGATATCACTCTAACTGCAATCTCATCCCCACCTGTTCCCCCCCCCCCGTGTGTGTGTGTGTGTGTGTATGCGTGCGCATCATGTGCATGTGTGTGTTTGAAGAGACTCAATTCATGAAGGCTGCTGAATAGAGTTGACTTCACCTCCAGACCTGTTTGTGAATGAAATTTAAGTTGTCCTGTCAAAATAAGACAGTACCTTTATTTTCCTAAGAATAATAAGATACTAAAAAACACTGTTTTTCTGGTTCTTTACTAAATGTGCAGTTGTTACACCTGCTATATTTGAACTTGGAAGAAAGAATTTTTTAGAGCTGATTCTTCAACTTTGCCTGCATGTGACATCTAAAAACAAAGCTAACCCTCTTAATCAGAGAGGAGACCTAAGGAAGGTTGTAAAAAGGCGAGTCTGGTGAAGTTAACTGTCGGAAGCAAGTCTCTTCCTCTTTATTCTAAAGCAAGTTTGGGTTGAGTGATTAGAGATTTTTCCATTGATAGGACTTTAGTTGATATGCTTTGCCAACCCTGCTAGGCGGCATAGATGGTTCTCTTCTTTGCTTTTTTTTAAAAAGTGTTTTGTTTATAGCACTATTAGATCACTTATCAGATGGTTTATAGGTAGTTGTATGTTTCTCTAAACCTCTAGAGGACATTAACCATAACTAATTCTTTTTTACATCTCCCTAGCTTCCAACACAGTGCCTGGCACATGGTAGATGCTCATGAGATTTTCTTCAATTAACTAACAAGTTTACTGCTCTTCCTCTGTTAACTTCAAATTGGTTTTCCCTCTCTGTGTGTTTACAAGCTTCAACTCCCACAGAATGAGAATGTAGCAGTGCAATGTTTTAATGATTAAAATAATTAAAAGGCAATAGAACTACATTATCTTGACAGCCTTCTCAAAGGTGAACGAAGTTAAACACAGTTAAATAATTACCACTAGAGGCAAACCAAATGTAGAAAATTGTCAATTGTTTGCTGAGAAATGTCACCATTGTTTTTAAAGCATATTTTTCCAAGCCTATCTTACTTCAGTCCTTCCATGTGCACTGGAGACCTTTGAAAGATGAAGTATGAACATTCTATTGATGAAAAGATAACCTTTAAGGGATTTTAGAAAAGAAAAAAAATAGTGATTCCCGAGAGTGCCTTCCAAAGCCTTATAAAAATGCTACCAGCTGAATTATTACAATATTTCTACTTCATTTCAGAAAATCCACCCCTGCCAGGATTGAAAAATACCAGCCAATTAGCCATCCAGACAGCATGGATGCTTTCATTAGCCTTCAGACGTTTGCTGAATCTCTCACTTGTACCCATACTGAGCAAAAAACGCTCTCATGGATCCCAAGTGAATGTAATCAATAGAACAGATTCATCAGTTCTCTACTCCAATTTCTTGGCAAATCTATGCATAGTGAGTCCACTACCACTTCCCACTTTTTGTTTTACTACAATTTTCACAATAATCCTTCCTCCATCATAAATAGAAGGAAAAGTCTAAGTAGCCATTTATCGATCATTTCTTGCTTCAAATACAGTTCCTGGTAACTAAAGCCTGCACATGCTGCTTCTGGCTTTCCATAAATTACTGGCACATCTGTCATTCCTTGGCTTTGTAGTGTTTTCACTATCAGTTAGCAATGCTCTTGAGTTTCACCTTGAAAACTATGGAGAAAAAAAAATACTATTTTTCTTCTGACCTCATAGGATTGTTATATGAAATAAATTGTCTATAAGAATCACGACAATGGTGATATTTTATTTTTCTTATTTATCAAATGGAAATATTGTCAAGACAATAGGATAAGAGGGATACATTTCCACACAGTGCCCACATCCAGAGCTCCATATCCAATCTTCTCCCTTGATAGCTTCCCTATTCTTTATTCCTCTGGGAGTATGGACCCAAGATCATTATGGGATGCAGAAGGTGAAAGGTCTGGCTTCTGTAATTGCTTCTCTGCTGAACATAGGTATTGGCAGGTTTATTCATACTCCCAGCCTGTCTTTCTTTTTCCCTAGTTGAGCAGGGATTTGGGGAGGCAGGACTCCAAGACACATGGTGGGGTCTTCTGCCCAAAAAACTCAGGTTGACATCATGGTATCATCTGGAACCTGGTGGCAGAAAAAGAGTTAATATATATAGCAGAACAAATTGTTGGCTAAATGGAGATATATTAATCAATGGTGATGCTTTTCTTTGAGAAGGTCACAAACTAGTACAGGGAATTTCCCTTGGAGAATGCACTTGAATTTCCTGTTTTTATCTTGGGACACTTATTTATTTATTTTTTAGTTTCTGTGTGTATTTATTTGACTTTTTTGTCTTTTAAAAATTTATTTATAAAAAGGAATATTGACAAAACCATAGGATAAGAGGGGTACAACTTCGCATGATTCCCACCACCAGACCTCCATATCCCATCCCCTCCCCTGATAGCTTTCCTATTCTTTAACCCTCTGGAGGTATGGACCCAAGGTCATTGTGGGATACACAAGGTGGAAGGTCTGGCTTCTGTAATTGCTTCCCCGCTGAACATGGGCCTTGACAGATTGATCCATACCCCCAGCCTGCCTCTCTCTTTCCCTAGTAGGGTGGAGCTCTGGGGAATCTGAACTCCAGGACACACTGGTGGGGTTGTCTCTCCAAGGAAGTCTAGTCAATAACCTGCTAGCATCTGCAATCTGGTTGCTGAAAAGAGAATTAATATACAAAGCCAAACACATTGTTGATCAGTCATGACCTTAAAGGCTGTAATAGTGCAGATGAAGAGCTGGGGAGTACTTCTTTTTGTAGATAGCTAGTAGGCATATTTTAGTTATATTCCAAAGGGCCTATGGCTATTATAGTTTTTTTTTCCCTGAGTCTGAAATCTGATATAAATACAGGTAGATCTAAGTTATTGTCTGGGGAGGTGATGTCATGGTTGGAGAAGGACCAGAAAGCTGGATCAGGGAAGAGAGTAGCTCCCGAATATGGGAAAGGGGTATAATATTGTTGACCATTGATTTGATTTGGTCTGGGGCCTATATTTAGCTTAGAAGCCTATGTGACCTCTGCATCCCTGTAGATCTGAGCTCACATTCTATGGTCATCAGTAGGAACATTCCAAGCTGCCCCAATATCAGGACCCATCTTCCTCAGGTGTAGCATAGAGTATGTTGTCCATCCTCCCTTCAGAGGATGGAACATTCTCACTGCTATTGATCCGAGTTGAGGCCAAGGTTCTATGGGGGGCCCACAAAGATGTCTTTTTTGTTGTTCCTCATAGAGATGACCCGTAACAGGGCGAGAGGAATTTATTTGAGGTCTAGGCCCATTATGTCTGTTTGGGAATCTCAGGACTCCCTGAATAGGGCCCCAGCTGATGGGGTGACCTGATAGTGACTAAAGAGTCATTCTTAAAGTGTGCCAGTCTCTTACCTTTATTCAGCATTTGTAGTCCTTGCTTTGATAAGGTTAGCTTTGGAATGAGTGAGATAACTATAAGAAGTTAGGTGAGATGGGTAAGTCTAATTAAATACCATTTCCTTAGGAATTTTATACTGACTCACTGCAGACTATTTTGTACTTTTTCTTTCAGGTATATATTTTGCCCTAATTTATGGATACATGTGGACATTTGCTCTATCTCATGGGACCCGGTCTATATCTAGGTTTTGGGACTTTGTTAGGAAGTGAACCTCCTGGAATGGAATTAGAGAATACTATGAAAGGAAAGGTCTTACTTGAGTAAGAGGGTGAAGTGTTAACATTCCATGCCTGACATCTCTGGACACAGTCTGAAATGAGGCATGTTGAGGTGATACTCCTTGAGTTGATTAGGTAGGGATAGGTGGATGTAGTATTATTTGGTATGAATTGAGAGAAGCCTGCAGGAAAGTGAGCCCCACCCTAGAGGTTCCAGAACTGGGGGAAATATATGCTCTACTGGGGAAATGGGAGGTTTCCTGCTGTCTTAGGGTTAAGAAGATAATAGATAGTTATTGCTATAATCACATTATTTGACAACTGGGTTAACTTTGAAAAATACCTTTGTTAGGATTTGCTGTATCATACATCATCAACATACAACATACAACATCAGCATAATATATGTCCTTTGACATTATTTGTATATAGCTGTGCCACAGGTTGCTTCTGTTCTACCTGGTCTAGGTTTCTGAGAGTCAAGATATCAAAGGTTCAGCCCATGTATTAAAAAGACTCAGTCTGTGCTTTAAACAGTTTGAGACATACAATCAATTTTCCCCTCTCATGTTAATTAAATAGTTATATTTATGACTACAAATAAATAGGAGTGTACATAAACACCGTTCCCACCACTGAAAGACTGTGTTCCATCCCATCCACTCCCGTACCCGGCCCCTGGAAGCCAAACATCCACCCTCACCCTCACCCCAGGGTTTTTACTTTGGTGCCCTACTCCAGATTCAGTCAAATCCTGCTTTTAGTTTCTCTTTCTGTTCTTCCTTCTCAACTTTTGTTGATGAGTTTGCTCATTCCATATTCATCTTTATCTTTCTGACTTTCACTTAACATAGTTCCTTATAGCTCTATCCAAGACGGGTCAGAGAAAGTGGGTTCATTGTTCATAGTAGCTACATAGTATTCCGTTGTGTATATATACTACAGCTTTCTCAGCCACTCATCTGTTGTTGGGCACCTGGGTTGCTTCCAGGTTTTAGCTATTATGAATTGTGCTGCTATGAACATAGGTGTACACATATATTTTTGGTTGGGTGTTATGGAGACCTTGGGTTATATCCCCAGGAGAGGAATTACTGGGTCACATGGAAAGTTCATGTCTAGCCTTTTGAGAGTTCTTCAGAATGCTCTCCACAGAGGATGGACCAATTTACATTCCCACCAGAAGTGCAGAAGGGTTCCTTTGTCCTCACAGCCTCTCTAGCATTTGTTGCTGCTGTACTTCTTGATGTATGCCATTCTCACAGGAGTGAAGTGGTATCTCAATGTTGTCTTTATTTGAATTTCTCTGACGATCAGCGACCTGTAGCAATTTTTCATGTGTTTGTTAGCCTTTTGGATTTCTTCTGTAGTGAATGTTCTCTTCATATCTTCTGCTCATTTTTGCATGGGGTAATTTACTTTTTTTTTTTTGCTAAGTTTGCTGAGCTCTTTGTAAACTTTCTTTATTAGTCTATTGTAGACATATGGCATATGAAGATCTTCTCCCATTCTGTGAGGAGTCTCCTTGTTTGTGTGATAGTTTCTTTGCCTGTACAGAAGCTTTTCAATTTAATGTAGCCCCATTGATTTGTTTCTGCTTTAATCTTCCTTGAAATTGGGTTTATATCATCAAAGATGTCCTTGAGGTTTAGGTGGGAAAGGGTTCCACCAATGTTTTCCTCTATGTATTTGATAGTTTGTGGTCTGACATCCATGTCCTTGATCCATTTGGAGTTGATTTTTGTTTCCAGTGAGATAAGGCGGTTCAGTTTCATTCTTCTGCATGTTTCAATGCAGTTTTCCCAATACCATTTATTGAAGGGAGCTTCCTTTCTCCATTTAATACTTTGGGCCCCCCTTATCAAATATTAGATGTCCATAGGTGTGGGGGTTTAGTTCTGGGCTTTCAATTCTGTTCCAATGGTCTAGGGACACTTCTTTTTTTTCTTTCCTTCATGATACCTGCTTAATTGTTAACTGGGGAGAATTTCCTCTTGGAAAGCTCTGTCATTGTGTGTGTGTGTGTGTGTGTGTGTGTGTGTGTGGTGTGATATGTTCATATATAATCATATATAAGAAATAGGAAAAGAGTTCTCATTATTCTTAAATTGCAAACATATCATTCAATTGTTAAAATAAGTCCTAGGATTTTTAATTAATTTTGAAATGAGATAGCGATGTTGTTCTCTATCTATTGATAGATTTACTCTCAAAATTCCAAGTCTAGAGTTTTCTGTTTGTTTGTTTGTTTGTTTTTGTTTTTTGTCTCTCATTGCTGAGGCTTAGTTCCAGGCACTATAAATTTACTGCTCCTGGTGGTCATTTTTTCCTTTTCACTTTATTCAATAGGATAGGGAGATATTGAGAGGGGAGAGGAAGACAGAAAGATAAATACTTGCAGACCTGTTTCTTTGCTTGTGAGGAGACATAACTACAGGTGGGTAATGGGGTCTTGAACCCTGATCCTTAAGCCAGTCCTTGCACATACTACTATGTGCATTTAACCATATGTGCCATGGCCCAGCCCCCCAAAAATAAAGAATCTTTACTGACTTGAGAAGCTTTATTGGAACCCCTTCTATTCTGGGAGGTTTTCACTGATGCATTTATCTGTAGTTGGATATATCTTTCAATATCCCCTAGACACAGAGTGGCAATACACTCCATACCAGATTTATCATCCCTTAGATTATATCCTTTTGTACATTTTGATCTCCTGGGTACAACTTTGTATATCCATGAAACAGCTTAATGAATAGCATGTTGCAGAACTCACAATCAATCTGTGAAAAGTATGTTTAGATATTAATAGTGGACTTAAATGATAACATAAATGTATTCCCAGAATTGTCTATATGGTAAATGAAATTGAATTGACTAGGCATATCACAAAATAGGAAGGAGGTAAAATACCAACACTATGAATAAATGAATAAATATGAAAAGAAGGTAATGTGCTTTCTGGGATTAACAACTATAATTAGTACAATATGGCTAAGGAAAGTTGGCAAGTAAAGTTGAAAGGAAACTATAATCAGCCTTGAAAGTTGGGCAAAGATTTTATGAATATATTCTGTGAGTAATTCTCTCTTATGTTTACTTAGTTATAAAGATAGAAACAATCTCTCTGAGTCTCAGTCTACTCATCTACAAAGTCAAGGGGTTAGATTACTAGGTCTGTAAGGTCTCTTTATGATCTACAATCTATGACTCAGGGCACTGCTGGTTTTCCTGATTTAGACAACTCTTTGGAAATTGTTCTCCTCATTAGGTCTGCCTCATCTAAGCCCAGTGTAATAAATAACCGCAATTATCAGTGTGGCCCACTTATTGCAGCCTCTTTTCTTAACCACTTTGAAGACTTTTTTTTTTCTATGCAAGACTTATTAAAAACACACTAATTAGTTAAGGAGAAGCAGACACATTTTATTCAAGGAAGGGCAGCTTGAATCAGGAATCAAGACCCAGAACCAGAGCTGAATTAACTTAATTTTGATAAAGGAAGGACAAGACTGAAAAAAAATTTGAGACAATAGATTCTTTAGATATGCATTGTTCAGAGCATTACAAATTTAGAATACTGAAATTAGAATGGCTGGGCCAAGAGAAGGTCAACAGTACCCACGAGATGACCAAACAGATTCATGTGACCACCTTGTTACTTGTTATGGATTCTTAGATTTAGATTCTTAATCTCTTTCCATGGAAGTTTCCATTTATCATCTCATCCCACATAAACATTTAAAGGTCTCAAATTACTACATATCTTTTTAAGGCAAATGAATCATTAGAAATTAAAACTGACCACTTAAAGTTCCTTTGATTAATTAATATCCAAGAGAAATATAATATATATATATATATATATATATATATATATATATGATATGGAATGATTGAAGGTAGTTGAGGAAGGTATCTAGGTCTACAGAGCCAATCTTCTTAGACAAAGTAAGGACTACAAAAACTGGATAAGGGCAAGAGGCTGGCATACTTTAATGATGACTCTTTAGTCACTATCAGGCCAATTCTTTATCTGGGATCCTAGTCAGGCAGTCCTGGTATTCCCATACAGACATGGTGGGCCTGGACCTCTAGTGGATCAGTTTCACCACTGTCACTGGTCATATCCATCTGGAACAACATAATAGACCCCTCTCTGGGCCCCTATAAGAGCCTGCCCTCTGGGAGTCGGGCTGTAGCGCAGCGGGTTAAGCGCAGGTGGCGCAAAGCAGAAGGACCGGCATATGGATCTCGGTTCGAACCCCGGCTCCCCACCTGCAGGGGAGTAGCTTCACAAGTGGTGAAGCAGGTCTGCAGGTGTCTATCTTTCTCTCCTCCTCTCTGTCTTCCCCTCCTCTCTCCATTTCTCTCTGTCCTATCCAACAATGACAACAACAATAATAACTATAATAAAACAACAAGGACAAGAAAAGGGAATAAATAAATAAAATAAATATTAAAAAAAAAAAAAGCCTGCCCTCAATGTGGAACAACAAGGGTAGGGGATACTTCATTCTCCAAAGGGAGATTGGATAACATACTCTACCTATCACCCGAGGATGAGGGGTACTGGAATTAATGCAGCTTGGAATGTTCCTAGCCATGACCACAGAATGCCAGATCAAATCTACAGAGATGCAAAGGTTACATATGTTGGTCATTACGCCAGGTCCCCTGCATTACTTAACACTGTGGTCTATTTACATAATCATTGTTTTGCCTGAGACCCACCCTGCCTGCTGGGTATTGGTTTAATCCCCACTGGTTAGAACCTTCGCAACAGCTGCTATGGAAGCTTGCTACCTTCCTGCTCTTTTTTTCTCCATCTCATCTCCTAGCCATTTTCTTTCCCACTTGTCATTTCTGGTTAAAGAGATAGATATATATGTGTTTTCTCTGATCAATAAAGAAATTGCATTGTGTTCCCACTCAGCCACGTGTTCCAGAGTCTCTCTCTCCGGCAGCACTAGCCCAGCATACAAATGCTGACTATGGGCCTCAGATCAAATGGGCTTTTCAGTTAACAATATTTATATACTTTTCCCATACTTGGGAGCTACTATTTCCCTGAGCCAGCTTTCTAGTCCTTTTTCCAAATATGAAACCATCTCCTCAAGCTCAGGCAAAAATTAACAGGGCCAAGGACTCCTTGGAATATACTTAAAATAGACCTACTAGTTTTTTCTAAAATGGAGACCCCAAATCTTCATCTGTAATATTCTTGTCTGTAGGTTCATGGTTAGTCAACAATTTGTTCTGCCTTATATCTTAGCTCTTTTTCAGCCACCAGGTTCCAGATGCTACCATGATGCCAACTGGACATCCCTGGGCAGATGACCCCACCAATGTGTCCTGGAGCCCACCTCCCCAGATCCCTACCCCACTAGGGAAAGAGAGAGACAGGCTAGGAGTATGGGTCAATCTGTCAATGCCCATGTTCAGTTGGGAAGCAATTACAGAAGCCAGACCTTCTACTTTTTGCATCCCATAATGATCATGGGCCCATACTCCCAGCGGCATAAAGAATAGGGAAGCTAAAAGGAAGAACAGAAAGGGAAACTAAAAGTAGGATTTGACTAAATATGGAATAGGGCACCAAAGTAAAAATCCTGTGTGAGGATGAGATTGAATATTAGGCTTCCTGGGGCTGCAGGGGATGGGGTGGGTGGGATGGGACACAGTCTTTTGGTGGTGGGAATGGTGTTTATGTACACTCCTATTAATTTGTAGTTATATAAATCACTATTTAAAGAAGAAGAATAGGGATGCTATGAAGGGAGGGGATTGGATATGGAGTTCTGGTGGTGGGGATTATGTGGAATAGTACACCTCTTATCCTACTGTTTTGTTGATATATCTATTTTATAAATAATAATAAAAATGTAATATAGGTCTTCAGATGTAAAAATCACCTTCTATAATTTGGAACTACAAAAAAATTACATGTAATAATTTCCTCTCCTTCTTTCACATAATAACTTGATTTAACTCTTTACTCAGATGCATAGGACAAAAATGCCAACTAAACCTATGAATTCAATATTTTTGATATTAGAACATTTTATAGAAAAAATAGGGAGTTGTGTGATATTGCAGTGGGTTAAGCACAGGAGGCACAAAGCACAAGAACCAGCATAAAGATCCCGGTTCAAGCCCCTGGCTCTCCACCTGCAGGGGAGTCACTTCATAAGTGGTAAAGCAAGTCTGCAGGTGTCTATCTTTCTCTCCCCCTCTCTGTCTTCCCCTCATCTCTCCATTTCTCTCTGTCCTATCCAACAACAATGACATCAATCATAACTACAACAATAAAGCAACAAGGGCAACAAAAGGGAATAAATAATGAATTAAAAATATTTTAAAAATAAAGGGAAATATATGTAGAGAGAGAGAATTTCATTATTATACAACCTGTGCAAGTATATACAATCCTGTGTTTTACATGTTTCACATTGAAATTCTTAATTTTTTGCAAAAGGTCTAATAATTTTTTATTAGTGACTTAATGTTGATTTATAAAATTATAAGACAACAGGAGTATAATCCACCACCTTTCATACTACTAGAGTCCCATGTCTCCACTTCTTCCATTGGAAACTACAATAGTTTTCCGAAGATCACAGATAGGGTTTACTATTAATTCTATCATTATCTCTCTCCCCTTCCCTCTATATATGTGTGTGTGTGTGTGTGTGTATAGATATTGCCCATTTTTCCTATGGTTCTGCCTTCTCTTCCTTTCTAAGTCAGTAAGTCATAGCTACACTTCTTACTACTTGTGAGTATCGTTTTGTTCTGTTTCAGGGTCCTGATAGAATTGAGACTCAGAGTCCTTTAAGTCACCTTTCTGTAACATTTCTGCCCTTCTGGGAGCATGGACCAAAATTCTTTATGTAGTGCAAAACTAAGGACTTATGGCTTCTGTAATTGTTTCTCTGCTGGACATGGGCATTGGCAGGTTAATCCATACCTCCAGCCTGTTTCTATGGTTTCCTAGTGGGCCAGGGCTCTGGAGAACTGAGGTTCCAGGACACATTGGTGGGGTCATCTGCCCCAGGAGTTCAGGATGAAATGATAGTAACATCTGTAACTTGGTGGCTGAAAGGCAGTAAGATATAAAGCAGGGCAAAATGTTTAATAAAAAGGAGCCAAAAAATAGTAATATAACAGATGAGGATAGAGATCATAGGGTGGAAAGAGACTAGAAAGTCTATTTTAGGTATATTCCTAAGGAGCCAACAACTTTAGTAATTTTCCGATAAGTTTGATAGTTAATATGGAGGTGTACTAAAGTAGGTTGTCTGGGAAGATGGTGACAATATGACCAGAAAGCTGGATTAGGGCAGAGAGTAGCTACCAAACTTGAAGAAAATATTGTAGTACAGTTAAATGTTTATCCCACTGACCCAGTGACCATTTATATTCGTATTTAGCACAAGAACCTGTATAATCTCTTAGTATCAGTCAATCTGTGCTTATAGTTCATGGTCACAGCTGGGAACACTCTAGACTGCACTTATTTCAGGACAAGTCTTCCCTGAGTGGCAGGATAGAATGACTGTGCTTCCATTTGGAGAGTGGGACAGACCTTACCATTTCTACTTTATAATGAGGGTAAGGTCTGGAAGTGACCAGTGGTGGTCGAGAAAAGGATCTATCCTAGGTCTAGGCCCAAAGTTTCTATGAAGGAATCCAAGGATTCCCTAACTAGGACCCCAAGTGATGAGATGCCCTGGTAGTGACCAAAAAGGCCCTATTAAATGGGCCAGTCTCTTTCCCTTTCCTAGTTTTTGTAGTCCCTTCTTTATATGATTTTCTCTGAGTTTTCCAAGTGAAGGGTGTCTTATACTGTATCCAAATTGACATTAGTTTTATGGGGTCTGGCCTCAAGTTAGGGAGGAACTACATCTAGAATTTCAGTGGGGTCTAGATTAAAGGTCTAATAATTTTTTAAGATTTTATTTATACTCATGAGAAGAGAGGACACTGCTTAACTCTGGTGTCTGGCGATGTTAAGTGTGGATCCTGTAACTATGTGGACTGTGGCATGAGAATCTGGAGCACTACTTCTTCACTATCTCCCTGAACCTCCAAAGACACAATATTTTTATTTTCTAGTGGGTATCTCAGATTATATAGTCAGATATATAGCTAGAGAAATTGATAGAAAAAAATTGATAATAAGAGAGAGGAGAAATTTCAGTGGTGGAAATCAATCCTAGCAGTGAAGAGGAAGCATTCTACCATATGCTGAGCTTTAAACCATTATTTGTCTTCATTTTGACTATTCTTCTGTGTTATTAATATTCTACCCAGAGAGAAAATTTCCATTAGATTATTAATTGGGAATTTAAATACTCTAAAGTACCTATTTTTTATGAGATGTTCTAAGAATAGTATCTGTGCTTCATTAAATGAAGTTAACATTATTTATATGGGTACTTTTAAAAGAGATTAGAAAGCCATTTTTCCTGCAAAGGTAGTTATTTGTCAATAGTCTTCGTTCTACTCCTTTTTTAGTGTAACTTCATGCTCAGCAACCAGCTAATGTTTAGTTAGATGTACTCCATTTCAAACACAATCTAGGAAACCTAGTGATTGTATCTGGGGAAGACAATAGAGCATAGCTTTTACTTTGTTATGCAGGCTGGGTTTCTGTCCTGGCCACCACACAGGAGCACTTTTTTAAAAAAAATAATCTTTTTTGCTTTTTCTTTTAAAATATTTCTATTTATTTATTAGAGATGGAGAGAAATTGAGAGGGGTAGGGGAGAGAGAGAGAGAGAGACAAAGACAGAGACAGAGAGAGAGAGGGAAACCTGCAGCCCTGCTTCACCACTTGTGAAGCTTTCCTGCTGCAGGCAGGGGTCAGAGGCTTGAACCTGGGTCCTTGAGCACTTTAATGTGAACACTTAATCAGGTGTGCCACCATCAGGCCCCTCCACAGGAATGTTTTTTATAGGAGAAGCTTTAGCAACAGTGGAATAATTCTGTATTGCTCCTATTCTCTTTCTGTATTTCTCTATCTTTATTTCTGTCTCAATCTTTGTCACTCACTCTCTTAAGTGAAAATAGACTTACAAAAAAATATCTCCAGTGAATAACCCTTAAAGCATAAAAAAAAACAATAAAGCAATCAAATATCATTTATAGTCAAACTGATTTCAGATATGCAGTAGATAGACTTTGGGAACAAATTATAGAGTAAATATTTTCAATATTGCAATCATAAATAGACCTTATCTGAAGACCTCTAAGACATGAAAGCTGGAATGAACAGCTAGAAGACTCCTTATGTAAGTGGAACCAGAGAATTCGAATGTTTTCTAATACCACTCAAAGGGAGAGAAGTGGCCACAGTTACAGGGTAGATCTATTCTAAAATGTTAATGTTGAAAGTTTTTAAATTAATATTTATTTATTCCCTTTTGTTGCCCTTGTTGATTTACTGTTGTAGTTATTGATGTTGTCATTGTTGGATAAGACAGAGAGAAATGGAGAGAGGAGGGGAAGACAGAGAGGGGGAGATAAGCGACTCCCCTGCAGATGAGGAGCCAGGGGCTGGAACCTGCATCCTTACACTAGTCCTTGCGCTTTGCGCCAGGCACGATTCACTCGCTGCGCTACGCCCGACTCCCAGTGTTGAAAGTGTTTTAAAGCTGACTATTAATCCATATTATATTAACATTTTAATCATTACATAATGGTTTTTTTCCTGCATCTCCTCCATTCAATCTATCTGCATCCCTCCCCACCAAAAAGAAAGAAATCACTGATTTTTTAATTATCTGAACTGGATTAACTACTACTAGGGATTATTTTCATTATTTCACAATTTTCTATTATTTAGATATTAGGTTCACATATTTTTGCCATATCTTCATTTTATATCTAATGCAACTCTCCAAAATTACTTACAATGAACTTATCTTTTAAATAAATTTAGTCAAGTTAAGCAAAACTATTATTATACCCTAGAGTTAATAAGCCAGTTTTATGAATCTAAAACACAAATACAAATGTATATAACTATTCTTTCCTAAAATTTGTCAGTGAGCACCTAAGAATTAATCATGAACCCCTCCAATAAATATGGTATATTTTGCAGTATGGTAACACATAACAAGTCAATTGAAGTTAAATAAGCTTATTAATTAAAGAAAATATTGTGCCATGATTTAATTACAAATGTGAAATTAAAATGCTAAGTATTGGAATCCTTAAACTCCAACTACTTGACCTTTTGGGAAAGTTACTTAAAATTTCTGAACAGTTTCCCTTTATTTAAAGTAATATAAAGATGTAATCAAAAGCCTAGTTCATAAGATGCAAAAAAATAAAGCAAGTAGGAAGATTAGTTATTGAAGATTATTTATAATGATAGATTACATATGATCAGTGAAGATGGTGGATATTATCTCAAGTCACATAGGAAGTCACCATCAAGGTCATAAAGGTAGCTAATGACATAAGGTGAACCATAACAGACTTCCCGCTCAGTACAAGGACTTTTTGCAGAAAAATATATACATTAATTAGATGCTGACTAAAGTCTGCTTACATCAAACCTTTGTCTCCAAATCATTAAACTTTTGTAAGGTCCTTTCCTGCTGACAATATTCACAGAACACTGGATAATTCTTCATAGAAAGATATCAATATAATGCTACATAATCATAATTGGTCTGATAATTTTTCTCTGACATGGTTTCTTCCTTGAACTTTATCTCTTCAGCAAAGGTAGAGTGATTGGTTCATTTCTGATTTTGACTTTTTTCTTTCAGTCTAACATATGGTTCTGTTTAAATGTGTCCATGTTTGCAACTTACAGTTGACATTTTTGGCACTCAGAATGGTATCTTGCAATTATACTTAGTTTAGAAAGAAGGGTTTGCTTTAACAGCAGAATGCATGAAATAAAAAAAAAAGTTCAAGTCAAATTTATTGGCTGCTGAGAGCCCTGGAGAATGTAGACGTCTGGTCTGGGGGAACTCAATGGATTTCTGTTCTTGGTACATGCACCCACTTATGCGTTCACGTCCCACCCCCATCCTCATGGCCATTACATGAAAGCATCTGAGTGTTGTACAAGGCTAAAGCTTTTTGTGTTAATCTATCCCATATGGAGTAGGTATTAACCAGACAGCAAATTCACTCAAGGCCTGGGGGCAAGCATGTATTTGTAACATGAGGGACATTGTCAAGGGACTTGGGTAGCTAAGAATAAGGAAAAAAGAAAAATAGAGAAAAGAACACTTTTCTGGCTACATGAAAATGGCAGCCTGAAAATAATTGTTTGTGAAGACCATAAACTTTCTATCTGGATATAGTGGACATTCACAAATTCTTGAGGAAACTGTAAAGCAGGTCTTTTCTCCTGCCTTTCTCTGCTCCGGAGACACAGCTTTACCCTATTTCTGGGTCAAATGCAGAAATTAGACCCAGAAATAGCAATGATTCTGTGAAGCTCAATAGTGTCCCAGCACCAGATCCTAAACACATGGAAATTAATAAAACACAGGAGCCATGCAAAAGCAATTGAAATGCATATAAGTAATCTTTTGCAAGTTAAGCAAAATCAGCTTATATCTTAGGTATGGAATTTTGAGCAAACGATAGAACTGCTGGGACTTCTTGGTGGTTAAGCTTGTACCAAAAGCCAGAAATGTTCATATCTGTTTGCTGTATCTTAACTAACAGTGGTATTTTCAGATAGGTTCAGGTTGTAATTAAGGTTTCTTAAGCAAACAGACATATTTGTGCAACAAACAGTGACTGAAGAATAGGCTGATTCCCTAGCAGGAAGGAACTGTAAGCTAATACCAAAACACCAATTTCAGTGATACTTGTATATTAATTCTTATGGATAATTTTTTGAATTTAAATAACTTTTTTTAAAGGGTGAATATATTAATTATGGATGGTTTTACTCTTTATTTGTCCCACCTTAAACGATATTTTAAGTGACATAGTTCTATCATCCATTAATGTAGATATCTTGGACAGAACAAACCTAAGCTAAACCTGGGAATTTATTTACAAAGTAGTATCCATGTCCCTTAGGTTTACCAAAAAAAGGGAGTATTGAGTAGTCAAAAATTGGTTCTGCTTTATATCTTAACTTGTTGTCAATCACCAGGTTCCAGATGTTACCATGAAGACAACTGGAATTCCCTGGGGAGAAGACCCCACCAATGTGCCCTGAAGCCCTGCCTCCCCAGACCCCTGCCCAACTACGGAAAGAGAGAGACAGGCTGAGAATATGGATCGACCTGCCAACACCCAAGTTTAGTAGAGAAGCAACTACAGAAGCCAGACCTTCCACCTTCGGCACCCCAAAATGATCCTAGGTCCATACTCCCAGGAGGATAAAGAATAGGAAAGCTATTGGGGAGGGGATGGGGTACGGAGGTCTGGTGGTGGGAATTGTATGGAATTGTACCCCTTTTATTCTATGGTCTTGTCGATATTTCCATTTTATAAATAAAAATTAAAAAAAAAGAAAGGGGAGTTTTGGGTTAGTTGATGTCTAAGTTTCAGCTCTGAGATTATTGTAGATTTTTGACTGTTAAACGTTTAGCAAAGGGCTGTGTAGTGTTATACTTGGTAGAGTGCACATATTACCGTGATAGAGGCCCCAGGTTGAAGTTCTTGTGCCTCAACTGTAGGGAGGAAGCTTCATGGAGAGTAATGATGTTGCAGGAGTCTGTCCTATCTGCCTTTCCCTCCCTCTCACTCACACTCTCAATTTTACCAGAGGGAAAAAGGAAAATAATAACAGTGGAGTTCTTGTACAGACATTAAATCTCAGTGACCTGGTAAGGAAAAAAGGAAAAAAGCCCACCAAATCCTACTAACCTATCCTTACTTCTATTCTACTCTGCTACCTTGATGGCAGAATTACTAAAGAATATTTCTCTGGACCATTCAGATCAACATCTTTCTAGTTACAAAGTTCTGTTTAAAAAATAGAGAGTTATCTATTGTGAGCCAAGAAAACTTATAAGTACTAAGGATGCAAAAGTTTAAAAAACGAATATGAATCGGGCTGTAGAGCAGTGGGTTAAGCGCACCTGGAGCAAACCTTGAGGACCCACAGAAGCATCCCGGTTTGAGGCCCTGGTTCCCCACCTACAGGGAACTCCCTTCACAGGCGGTGAAGCAGGTCTTCAGGTATCTTTCTCTGCCCCTCCCTGCTTCCCCTTCTCTTTCCATTTCTTTCTGTCCTATCCAATAATGATGACATCAATAACAACAACAACAATAACTACAACAGTAACCACCACAACAATAAAACAAAAGGGGAAAAAATTTTTTAAAATGGGGACTGGGTGCTGGTGCCCTTGGTTGAGTGCACATGTCACAATGCACAAAGACCCAGGTTCTAGCCCCCGTCTCCATCTGCAGGGGGAAAAGCTTTATGAGTGGTGAAGCAGTGTTGCAGGTGTCTTTCTGTCTGTCTTCCTCTCTATCTCCCCCTTCCTTCTCAATTTCTGACAGTCTCTATCCAATAAATAAATAAATAAATATAAATAAAATAATAAAAATGTAAAAAAAAGTTTTAATTTTTTTTATTTAAGAAAGGATTAATTAACAAAACCATAGGGTAGGAGGGGTACAACTCCACACAATTCCCACCACCCAATCTCCATATCCCACCCCCTCCCCTGATAGCTTTCCCACTCTCTATCCCTCTGGGAGCATGGACCCAGGGTCATTGTGGGTTGTAGAAGGTGGAAGGTCTGGCTTCTGTAATTGCTTCTCGGCTGAACACGGGCGTTGACTGGTCGGTCCATACTCCCAGTCTGCCTCTCTCTTTCCCTAGTAGGGTGGGTCTCTGGGGAAGAGGAGCTCCAGGACACATTGGTGGGGTCTTCAGTCCAGGGAAGCCTGGCCAGCATCCTCATGACATCTGGAACCTGGTGACCGAGTAATGAAGCTGAAGGGTTGTCATTCCACACGTGAAGTCCGAGTAATGAAGCTGAAGGGTTGTCATTCCACACGTGAAGTCTCTGGACACAATCTGAAGTGAAGCATGTTGAGGTGACAATCGTTGCATTGATTAGGTTATGATCGGCAGATGCAATATTATTTGATATGGATTGGGAGAGGCATACGGGAAAGTGGGCCCTATCCAAGGGTTCCAGGACTGGGGGGAAGTAGAGGCTCTATAGTGGAGATGTGAGGTTCCTGCTGTCTTAGGGTTCAAAAAGACAATCGATAGTTAATGTTATCATCACATTATTTGGTAACTGGGTTAACTTTGAAAATTCCTTTTGTTATGGTTTGCTGTATAGTACCCAGTATCTTGTATATAGCTGTGCTATTGGATGCTTCTGATCTACTTGGTCTAGGCTTTTGAGAGAGTCTGCATATCAATTTCACTGCCTATATATTAAAAAGATTCAGTTTGTTTTTCAAAAAACTTTGAGACATACAATTAATTTTCCCCCTCTCATATTAATTAACTAGTGATTTATATGACTACATTTTACTAGGAGTGTACATAAACACCATTCCCACCACCAAAAGACTATGACCCATCCCTCCCAACCACTCCCACCCCCCACTGGCCCAGGAAGCTGCATGTCTACCCCTCACCACAGGGTTTTTACTTTGGTGCCCTACTTACAATTTGGTCAGGTCCTGCTTCCCCTTCTCTCTCCATTTCTCTCTGTCCTATCCAATAATGATGACATCAACAACAACAACAACAACAATAACTACAACAACAGTAACCATCACAACAATAAAACAAAAAGGGGAAAAATTTTTAAAAAATGGGGACTGGATGCTGGTTCCCTTGGTTGAGTGCACATGTCACAATGCACAAAGACCCAGGTTCTAACCCCATCCCCATCTGCAGGGGGAAAAGCTTTATAAGTGGTGAAGCAGTGTTACAGGTGTCTTTCTGTCTGTCTTCCTCTCTATCTCCTCTTCCTTCTCAATTTCTGACAATCTTTATCCAATAAATAAATAAATAAAACAATAAAAAATGTAAAAAAAAGTTAAAAAATTTTTTTTAAATGAACATGATCTTTCTTCTTATGGAATCTACAGTTTAAAGAAAGCTGTAAAGGTTACTGGACCCCAGTAAATTGGATAAAAGAAGGGTAAGAGAAAATAACACGAATCTATGCACCATATTAAATATTAAAGAAAGCCTTCTAAGAATAGGCAATCAAGAAAAAACTCCTTCAGGAAGGGATATGTGAATGACATTCTTAAGACTTGGAATTAACTCAGGAAATTAAACATGCAATTCTGGAAAAATAAAACAGATAAACACATGGAGACTAAGACATTAAAAATTAAAAGCAGTGATATTGCAGAGTCATATAACATTTATAATTTTAATTATTTTAGGAGTCTCCTTAGTGTTTTAGGAGTTTTCATTTTTCTATAATGGTTACAACAGTTTACATCCACATTAGCATTAACTAAGGGTTCTTTTTTCCTTAACTCATTTCCAAACTTTATTGTTTCACTTATTTTTTTTAATTATCTTTATTTATTGGATAGAGACAGGCAGAAATTGAGAGGGTAGAGAGAGAAAGAGAGGGAGAAAGAGGACACCTGCAGCACTACTTTACCACTTGCAGAGTTTTCCGCTGCAGGTGGGGACCAGAGGCTTCAACCCAGGTTCGTGAGCATTGTAACATGTGTGCTCAGCCAGGTTCCATTTCACATTTTTTTTTGCCTCCAGGGTTATTGCTGGGCTCAGTGCCTACTCCATGAATCCACTGCTCCTGAAGGCCATTTTTCACCCCTTTTATTGCCCTTGTTGTTATAGTCTTGTTATGGTTATTATTGTTGTTGTTGTTGATGTCATTCGTTGTTGGCTAGGACAGAAAGAAATGGAGAGAGAAGGGGAAGACTGAGGGGGAGAGAAAGATAGACACCGGCAGACCTGCTTCACTGCCTGTGAAGTGACTCCCATCTATGGCCATACCACCCTGAAAACACCCAATCTCATCTGTGAAGTGGCGCCCCTGCAGGAGGGGAGCCAGGGGCTTGAACCCGGATCCTTCCGCTGGTCCTTGAGCTTAACCTGCTGCACTACCTCCAGACCCATCTCACATGTTTTTATAATTATTTTAATAGATGTGAGATTATTTTTCATTTTGGTTTCAATTTACGTTCTTCTAATACGAAAAGATAGTGAATGTTTTTCATTGTACCCATGCACAAAACTATGGATTAACAAAGGGTGATACATAAACACATAATTTAATATTGATCAACTATACAGAAATAAGGATTGAGAAGGTATTGTGCTTAGTGAAATAAGTCAGAGAGAGACAGGTAGACATGGTATGATTCTATTCATGTAGTAGGTAAGGAAACAAAGCAAATAAATGAAGGGAAGCTGGCAGGTGTTTTACTATAAGAGCATAGATTACTATGCTGGTGGACCTGGGTTTGAGGCCCAGGAAAAAAACATGGGGGAACGCTTTTAGGGAGGAATCTTCATGAATGGTAAATAAATGCTGTGGTATTTCTCCTTCTCTGTGTGTCTTTCTCCCTCTTTATCCCTCTTTGTCATTCATCTTTTATTTAGAAGAAAGGGAAAAAAATTACTACTGGAACAAATGGAGTCATGCAAACATTGAGCCCCAGGGGTAACTCTGGCTGTAAATAAATAAATAAGGCAAAATTAGAGTAAGCTTTCAGCATTTAAGAACAAAATATTAGCGATTTTGATATAACTCTCCTTCAGGGTGCCTACCTTGCCATAAGCATGACCCAAGTACAGACATCTCAAAGTACTATGGTACTGAGGGAAGATTTAGCCCAGTGGCATCTATCCATCTGTGTCTGTTTTTAGCTGACACACTCACACACACAAATAGGCTTGGAATGGTGAAATGCACATGAACAAGGCCCAGAAATACCAAAAAGGAGAAGCAAGAGGAGGAGGAGGAGGAGGAGGAGGAGGAGGAGGAGGAAGAGGAGGAGGAGGAGGAAGAAGAGGAGGAAAAACAAGAACAAGTTAGTGATCAGAAGGGAAGGGGTAAAGGCTGGTGGTAGATAAATGTGGTAAAATGGTCAATTGTATAGTAATGGGTTGAATCTAGAATTCTGTTGGAGTACTTAAAATAGTCTATACAGATGTTGATTTAGAAGTCTTTATACTGAGCTGGTGATATAGTCTATAGTTTGTAATGTATGTCAAGCCTCAAATACAAGCCTAGTCTCCATCTCATTAAAGGCAACTTTGGTGCTGTAGTCTCTCCTCTCTCTCTCTTCCTCTCTACTTCTCTGCTTCTCTCTCTCTATCTGAAATATTGCCCCCCCCCAAAAAATGGAAGTCTATATGCCTAAAACCTACACAGTTACACAATGGCAAAAAACACTCTTATTTGAATACAATAAATTAATTAAAATAAATCAAATGAGATGTTAAGAACAGTTGAGGCAGGGTTGGGTAAATATGGGGGAAGTGACTGGTGAATTTGGGTATAGGAGCTAGTTAGGAGGACAAAGTCCAGATGAGGGATCCCATTTTTGATCCTCAATGGTAATACTGAGATACCAGGAACTTAAGCTTTAAAGTTTAATTTAAAATTTAATTTTAAAGGGTGAATTTGTCATCCACTTACCTGAAAACAATCAAGCAGAAAGTTTCCAAGAGACCCTAACTCACATTCATTTGAACATCTTAATGGCCAGGTGCTTATGTTGCATGTCAATGTGGGTGAATTTGCAGCTATTTCTTAGAACCAACATATGCAACCTATCAGGGTTTTCTGCTCACTGTGTACCAAAGAGTTTAATTTCTTGAAATGGTGACACATTGGAAAAATCCAAAACCAATGACCGTAAGGTGTCTGAGAAAACAAATATAAAAGCACACAGCAACTTTGGGCTTCTGTTTACTTGTTTATAAGTTTTAATTCACATAGTAAAAAAAAAAAAAGGCTCATTTAGGTTATTTAAAATTGGCCATTTTATTAGTGTCTGAAAACCAAGGTAAAGTCTTTAGTTAAAAACTTAAGTGGGTATGAATTACTTTCTGCCATAAGCCCATACTTCAGCCATCATCTTCCAAGACCTGTGTATTTGGGGAGAAGCAGGGGAGAATGGCGAGCCAAAAGAGCAGGAAATGGAGGGATTCCAAGAGTGTTTCTGCCAGACATTCCCTTACATCTTTTCAGTTCTAGGTAGGTCTCAGGAAGTTATGTCATATGCTAATACACTAGTTTATCAAGTCTATGTGGTCCCAGCTTCCTCTTCCTTACAGGCATAACATATCACATATTCCCAACAGGTTTATCCATTTTTGATACACCTATGTCTTTTCATGTTTTGAAATAATACATACAAGCACAAATCTTGTGCTAAGCTCTGGGGGTATAAATAGAAAATGGGGAGGGTACCCTTAAAATTACTGTCATTCTCCTTGGGAGAAGAGAATCCATTACTGATGTAGAGTAATGACCAAATACTAGAAATTAAGGTTCTTGTTTCTAGTTTCTTATTTCATGTTGGTCATAACAAGGTGAGATCCCAAGCTGCTTAGGCCCATTTTTACAAATGAAAAGAGAGAGAGAGAGAGAGAGAGTTTACAAATGAAAAAACAGAGAGAGAGAGAGAGTTTACAAATGAAGAAACAGAGAGAGAGAGTTTACAAATGAAAAAACAGAGAGAGAGAGAGAGAGAGAGGGAGAATGAGAATTTATCCTAAGAACAGGGTGTTGGTGAGTGACAGAGCCAACTTTCACATACAAATCTGATTCCAAAGCCAGCCTTCTCTCCACTGTAACACATTGTAGGCAAGTAATTACAGAACAAAGTGATAAGTGTTTCAGAGGAGGCATGTTCTAAGAATTAAGGGAGCAGAGTGGAAAGAGACTAAGAATAGCTTCCCTGCTGCTTCATAGGGCTGTCCTGAGGATCACATGCTCTGCTCTAATGGATGTGAAAGTGCTTTGTAAACTCAAAAGTGCTATATAAATATAAGGGGTGATTGTAACCCACACAACCAGATCTGCTGAGTTTGGATGCTGAGTAACTCAGTGTAAAGGATGCATGCTTGGACTCTAGCTATTTAATTCATTCATTTCCAGGACTTCCTTGGCATTTGCTAAACCACAGGGGTGGGTCTGGCAGCCAGCAATCTCACACATCCTAAATGGGAGCCAATGCCTGTCAGCTGTGTGGGGACATTCCTGGGTGCTGAGTGTTGGAATGGCACTTAGGATTTTTATCTCTAAGCTGAAAGGGAAAGGATTGATTTAGCCTGGAGAGCTCCCAAGGAGCATCCTCCTCACCCCGGTTCCCCTGTGGCTCAAAACCCAGACCATAGACACAAGAGCTATTCCGATTCTAAACTTCTACAGTGGGACCAAGCTACTTCCTGGTGGGATTGCCTTCAGAGATAAACACCACCTGGGGCAGGCTGAGTCATACTCCCTACCTTGCTAAGGGTGTCAGAACTAAGGATGGCTTGGAGACCAGGCCTGTTTAAAATTATAGGGATTTTCCAGGCTACCAGGGGTGAGGGCTGGATGGATTGTTAACAGCTGTGTTCAGTACCAAGTCAGTGACAATGGAGCTGTGTGACCCAAATCCAGAGACCTCTAGGGGAAATTTGTGGCCAGGCTAAGGGTGGAAATCTTTCCGTGGGGCATTCTTATGGTTAGTGTGGGTATTGCTAATGCTGTGTATGTATTCATGGGGTCCAGGGTGGTGGTGACCATGGGCACCTTTCTTGTTTCTGTGTAGGAAAGCCTATCATCTTATTATGGACCCACATTTAAAGAAGGTCAAATTTATATTAGCTCATGAAAAAAGTTCAGACCAAAATCTATGCTTACCTCTCCTAAATTTTATAGGGGTTAGAGCTGGAAGCCAGATTGCTCAGGCCTAACTCACACAATTTGTTTTCCTCCTCCAAACTTTAAACACCCCTCTCCCATGTAAACCACCCAAAGATAGTTACATAAACATATGACTTACTAGTGGTGGATTGTGTTTCCTTGTCTTCCACCCCTCATTGTAAAATCTAATCTTATTTGCCATCAATCCTACTCTGCTGCACCCTGTCTGGCATGCAAATCCTTTTTCATCCCAATCTCTGAGACCTAAACCTTCCCAGTCATTGAAACAAAGTTTCAGAAGGAACCTTGGTACCATCACCACAAGAGGGCCCTCTGCTGGGTGAAATGACCAAGAGGAAACAAAATAAATGCAAGGACTTCTGCACCCCTATAAAAGTCTAAGTACTACAGTAAAAAGTGTAACAGTTCCAAGTGTGATGTGTTCCCTTAGAAGGTCAATTGCAGTGAGAGAGCAGGGATGAGGAGATGCTGGAGAAAGTCCTTCCTCTTTCAAGAAAACAAAACAACTTCTTTCCAAGAATAAGGTGATTAAATTCAAGAGAACACCACAAGATATAAGACTTGAATACTGTTGGGAAACTGTTGGTGAACTTTTTGAGAACATCTGCCTACTTGTGAAGATTTCAGAAAAACTAGAGAGGGAAGGAAACAAATACCAACCGATATTTCTAGAACTTTAGTAGTGAAGAATACACAAGAATTCACTCAGGAAGATTTTTAAAAAAAGTACACTCAAGAAGATTAAAATATTTATGATTGGGAGTAGAAAAACTAAAGCCATGCGATTATATTTTCAGGGTTTTTCTATGCCATTTTCTGTGAGATTCAGTGTATTAAATGATTCTCTGATTATGTTCTGGTTTCCATTTGCTATAAGTTGGAAGCATCATTGTATGTTTAGAGTACTAGAAAAGTAAGTGAGATTGGAACAAGGACTTTAGTGGAGGTATGGGTTAGCCTTGAGTTGGTAAAACAGTTTTGATTTTTTTCTTGAGGTGTGAAAAAGGAAGAAATAGTAGTGGAAGTATAGACATATTATGAAAAGACTAGAAGAGTAAATAAAAGAACATGATAGGTAACCTTACCATTTAAGCCTGGTGAGATCACTTACTGAGCTTGAGAGGACAGAGTCATTTTGGGATCTTAAAACTAGCAAAATAGTGTGGGACAGATGAGAAGAAATTTGAGATGATACCTGTTAATTTCTCTAAAGCCATTTCATCAGTCAATATTTTATATGACTTAAATAAACATGCTACAGTAGGTTCTTGTATTAAGATTTTAAAGTGGTCTATCATCTGAAACTGTAAAGAGGTCTATTTGGTAGGGAGGAACAGAGTCTGATGACATACTCTGAAGGTATTTTCTTTTGTCATATGCTATTCCTTAAAAGACAGCTGTCATTCAAATCAACAGTATACAGATTCTTGCTAATCACAAAGATCCATAATTTCTCAATACTTCTTCATCAGATCTTTCAGTAAGCAAATGGTCTGACTTTGTCACAACTGTGTAGAGTCTTACAGATTTGCAATCTATGCTATACATTACTATAGAGCAGGCCTGGGAACGGAATGTTCTGGAAAGGACATATCCAAAGAAGATTTGCAAAGGGAAAAATCAAGAGTTATATTGAATAGTCATTATCAGGTACTATTTGATAAAAGATTTCTGGGCACTTCCTATAGATGTTAGACATGCAAGGACCTGGAAACAGAAGTAAAATAAAAGGGCCCGGGTAGTGGTGCATCCAACAACATAAGTTAGCCTGAGCAAAGACTGGGATTCAGATCCCTCATCCCCACATGCAAGGTGGAAGCAACACAAAAGATGAAGCAGTGCTGCAGGTCTCTTTCTCTGTCTCCCTTCTACTCTCAATTTATCTCTGCCCTATCAAAAAAAAAAAAGAAAGAAGAGAGATATGTCCACTGGAAGTGGTGAATTCTATATGTAAGCAGTGAACCCCAGCAATAAACCTGGTGATAAGGGAGAAGAAAAAGGACAAAGAGAAGAGTAGGACTGAGACAGAAAAGAAAGGTGCAATGTAGTTGGAGATAAAAATTGAAATGTAGAGACAGGAACATATTTCAACAGTGTTTATCTTCTCCTGACCCATATCAACTAAATATTAATGAGGGTGATACACTACATACCTACTGTATCAGACATTGATTGGTTCAGGAGCTCAATCTACATGGTTGAATCTAGCTTTCTACCTTCTACTGGTTATGTTGTAATGCTGATTGCCAATGATAAACGGTAGGTCATGACTTTATAATTGTCAAATGCTAGAGCAAGATTTAACCCAAGTCTGTCTGATGTAAAATCTGCTCTTTGTCTACAACAAACTGAAACCTCCATGGTATACTTCTTGTTCTATCATGTCAGAACAATGTAGTTCAGGGTAGTGACTATCTGGAACCCCAACCCACAGTTTTGCTAATTCCTATTCAATTACCCATGTTACCAGGCTAAGCACAATATCTCTGAAAACATCATCTTTAAGATTAAAAAGAAAAAGGATCCTTTAGGGAGTAGAGGAATAGGATCTTTGCAAGTCTGTTTTGCATAAAAATAAAAAAGTTAAGCTTATTAAAATCAACAATTCAGAACTTTGGAATTAGTGCTGCAGCAATCAGAAAAGTATTTATTTATGAAAAATGACTTAGTCTCATAGGGGCAGTGAATTTTTGGTGCTTATTCTAATTCCAAACCCTTTACTGGACCTTTGAGGTAAATGTGAAATCAAGCAACCGTGGAATGTGAATCCACATCACAGTTTACTATACATAGGTGATAGCTGTGAACACTAGAAGTTCCCCCACAGCTCCTTATAGGAAAACAGAATGAGCCTGAAATTCCCATCTGGAGTCCCAAAATAGTTTACTTGGATAGTGGCTGCTTTGGCATGTACAACACCCAGGCCATTCCTGCCTGGTCTTTACTGCATTGAAGAAAGAAGCTTCAATACTTCTCTCTCTCTCTCTCTCTCTTTCTCTCCCTCTCTCTCTTTGCCCCCTGTCCTCCTCTTCCTTCTCCCCTCTCCTCTTTCATTCCTTCTCTGTCTTTATGTAAAAAAGTAAAATAAATAATTTTTTTGACTCTAGGGTTATCGCTGGGTCTCAGTGCCTGCACTATGAAATCACTACTTCTTGAGTCCATCTTTATCCCATTTTTTGTTGTCCTTATTATTATTGTTATTGATGTTGTTGTTGTTGGATAGGACAGAGAGAAATCGAGAGGGGAGAGGAAGGCAGAGGGGGAGAAAAAGACACCTGCAGACCTGCTTCACTGCTTGCAAAGGGACCTTCCTGCAGGTGGGGAGCAAGGAGCGACAACCTGGACCCATAAGCCTGTCCTTGAGCTTCACATCATGTACATTTAGCTACTGTGCTACCACGCAGCCCCAAATAAGTCTTAAAAAATAAGGGAAGGAAGGGAGGAAGGAAGGAAGGAAAAAGGAAGGAAGGAAGGAAGGAAAAAGGAAGGAAGGAAGGAAGGAAGGAAGGAAAAAGGAAGGAAGGAAGGAAGGAAGGAAGGAAGGAAAAAGGAAGGAAGGAAGGAAGGAAGGATAAAGGAAGGAAGGAAGGAAGGAAGGAAGGATAAAGGAAGGAAGGAAGGAAGGAAGGAAGGAAGGAAGGAAGGAAGGAAAAAGGAAGGAAGAATGGCAGAAAATTACCTGCTCTCATGACAATCCTTAACTATTGGATCTGACAGTTACCTGGAAAGAATCTCTCTCCATTTTCTTCACTTTAACTGATTAGGAGTTCACTTTGCACAGCAACCTCATGCCCATCTCTAAGAAGCTGGCTGAAATCAAACACTGCCAATTATTCCCTAGTTTAGTCAGTTACCAACTGGGAGTGATGAGAGGCTGATCAAAACTTTTCTGTTTATCTGGGGATTGAGAAGTACATAGGGGATATACAAAGCCACAAAATATTCATGGAAATTTAGACAGGTAGACACAAAAAATAGCTCTGGAAATGCCAAAAAAAAAAAAAAAAAAAAAGACTGCCTCTCATCTTGAATTGACCTTTAAAAGAAGTAAGTAGAACTTAAAGGAGGATTGTTTACTGGCTCTAGAACAATGAAGTTATATACCAATACACACCGAGAGGGCCCTTTACAAAGATTAGAAAATTTGTCCATTGAAGACCTTTTGGAAATATCTGTCTAATAGTCAGCAATAACTCCTTACAGGATTAATATTGGATATATATTTAAAATGTTGCATATTTTGCAGAAAGAGATGCATAATTTTTTTCCAACACATGGAGAATTTTACAATTGAGATAGCATACTCAGAAGAGTGATTCTATGGTGGTGGTAGGCACAGACTCAAAAGCAGGGAAGCAAGTGCTACAGGAGGTCTCTCTTTCTCTCTCTCTCTTTCTGCCTTTTCTTATTTCCCTTTCCCTCTCATATTCTCTCTGTCCTACATGGAAAAAAAAAGGAAGAAAAGAGAAAGCAATACAGAAATGCTTATCTTGAAAACAAAAATATATTATCTCTATCACAGCAGAAATTATTTTCTATATAGAAAGTCCTAAGGATTCCATAAGAGCTATTAAAATTAAAAGCATGCTTTGATTCCACACATTTTGAAGACTGCAGGACTCAAGATCAATATGCAAATATTGACTGTATTTTCATACACTATCAACAAACACTATAGAAATGAATAGTTACAATAGAATAGAATGTTACGAGAGGATAAAAACAAATAAGGCATTGAAAACTAACTTTGGCAAGAAGTTTTAGAGTGGCAACACACTCTAAAACGATAGACCATAACAAGAAATAAAGAGCTAAATAGTTGGAAAGACATTTCATGCTTATGCTTTTGTAAATTTAATGTTAAAATCACAGTGCTTTTAAAACTGATCTACTATAGTCAAACTTTATACTAAAATTTCAGTTTTTATATTTTCCTAGAAATTGACAAGTTGTACTATCATTTGTTTCAAACTGATTACATAACTGTTAAATGATTTGGAAAAAGAAAACAAAATTTGGAATTTATATTTTTGGATTTAAAGCTGATTATCAAAGATGTACAGAATTGTAAGATAATGGGTATAGTTCCACTCTGCACCCACCTCAAAAATTCAGTGTACCCACCCTTACACATCCCAAGAATAACCACAACAGTTCTTACAAAGTCTTAGAAACAGTTTCCTTTTGCTCCCTTCAGCTGCCCAGCCCTCGCCCACACCAAGTTCAAGAGTATCAGTTCTCTAATGATCTGGTAGCTGTCTTTTTTACCTCTTTACTTATTTGGTAAGTATAATCACCTCCAGTTCCATCCATTGTGTCCCAAAGAACACAAAATCCTATTTTTTTTATGATAGAGCAGTATTCCATAAAATATATCCCATAACTTCTTCAGCCAGTCATCTGTTGGCAGGCTACTTCCACTCTTCAACTATTGCGAATAATTATGAACATGGCGGGGTGCATATGTCCCTTTTAATTAGTGTTTGAGTGCCCACTGGATAAATGCCCAAGAGTGGTATTGCTGGATTATAAGATAATTCCATTTTCATTTGCTTAAGGCTCTTCATACAGTCTTCCAAAGGAGTTGCACTAGTCTACATTCGCACCAGGTAGCAAAGTCCCTTTATTTCCCGCAGTGTCTCCAACATTTGTCTTGTTAATGTAGGTCTTTCTCACAGGTGTGAAAGGTATCTCAGTGTAGTTTTAATTTGCATTTCTCAAGTGGTAAGTTAAATGCAGCATTTCCTCATATGCCTGTGGGCCATGTATATCTCTTCTTTATAAAACCGTTTTGTTCTTTGAGCCACTTTTAAAAATAAATTCTTTAATTATCTTTATTTATGTGATAGACACAGCCATAAATTGAGAGGGGAGGGGATGATAGAGAGGGAGAGAAACGGAGAGATACCTTGCAGCCCTTCTTCACCACTTGTGAAACTTTCCTCCTGCAGGTGGGGACCAGGGGCTCAAACCTGAGTCCTTGCTCACTGTAACATGTGCATTCAACCAGGGGTGCCACCACCCAACCCCTGAGCCACTTTTTTTTTTCTCTTGTAGAGCTACACCAATTCTTTATATATGTTTGACATCTGTCATTTGTTGGATATGTAATGAGCAAATATCTTGTCCTTGTTTATCCTTGTGTAGTTTGCATTCCACTTTTAGAAACTTTTCAGTTTCACACAGACCCATTTATTTACTCTTGTTCTCATTTCTCATGTCTATCTTATTGGGTTTCCAAATACAACTTTGATGTAAAAATTCACTGATGTTTGCTTCTGTAAATTTTAGAGTTTCCAGTCTAATGTCCAGATGTTTGAACCATTTTACTTTGACTTGGGTATAAAGTGTTAGGTGATCTAGTTTCATTTTTCTACATGTGGCCGACCAATATTTGTTGAAGAGACATTCTTTACCCCATGGCATTGTTTTTTGGATTTTTTTCTTGCCACATATTAGGTGGCTATATATGTGTAGCTTCATTTATGGGCTCTCAATTCTGTTCCATTGATCTAAATGTCCACTTTTATTCCAGTGCCATGCTGACTTAATTACTATTGCTTTGTATTTTAAACTGAAGTTAGGGAGTGTGGTACTCCCCCACTTTTTTTTTCTTGGGAGTACTTAACCAAGACAATTTGTTATTAGCACAAATAATAGGTCAATAGAATAAAATTTATAGTTCTGAATTCATCCCTAAATTTAAGATCAATTTATGTCTGACATAGTATTAGCATAATTCAGTGAGGGAAATAATTGTCTACTAAACAAATGGTCCTATGCAATTAGATTAACACATGCAAAAAAAAGGAAGTTAGATCCCTATCCCATACTACTTTTCAAAATGTGTGGAATCAAAATATGCCATAGACCTAAATGTAAAAATCAAAACAATGAAGCTCTTAGACTAAACATTAATCAATCTTTATGATCTTGTGTTAAGAACTGATTGCTTTCTTCTTATTTTTTTACTTTCTTTCCTTCTCTTTCTGTCTTTCCCTTTCTTCCTTTCTTTCTTTCTTTCTTTCTTTCTTTCTTTCTTTCTTTCTTTCTTTCTTTCTTTCTGTCTTCTTTCCACAAGGACTGTTGCTAGGGCTCGGTGCCTGTACCATTGTTGTTGTTTTTATAGAATGTGATACCCAGAGACAGAGATGATGAAAAAACAGGGACAAAGAGATACTTGTGGCACTGTTCCACTGTTGCAGGAATTACCTTCCTGCAGATGGGGACCAGAATCTTAAAACCAGGTCTTTGAACATGATAATATTTGTGCTTTACTGGGTATATCACCACCTAGTTCCAAGACATAATTTCTTATTTATATCATCCAAAGCAAAAGCAATAGCAACGGAATCAAGTTATATTGCATAAAATAAAACTTGAAAATATTTTGTTACAAACAATAGCATCAAGGAAGTGGAAAGACATTTGTACAATTGATAGAATTATTTACAAGTCAAATATTTAAAGCAGTAGATTGTTTTCAGAATATGTAAAAGACACTTATAGTTTAAATACTTAATACAGAGAAGAACAACGCTATTAAGACTAGAAAGGAGACATGTGCATGACTGAGGTTCAAGCCTAGCTCCCATGGCACTAGATGAAGAACTGATGCTCATGCTATGAATCCATCACTCATGGTGGCCAGCTTTTTTAAATTTTAATTTAATTTTATTTTTCAATAGAACAGAGATAGATTGGGGGGGGGGAGATACAGAGGGAGAAAGATAGACAGCTACAGACCTGCTTCACTGATTGTAAAGCATCCCCCACCCCGTAGGTGGGGAGCAGGGACTTAAACCTGGGAACCTTGAGGGGGCCCTTTTACATAGTACTATGTGGTGTGCCAACACCTGGTTCCCCTTTCCCTCTACTTCTATTTGTAAAGGTTATCCTGCAGTGGTGAGTTTAACATAAGACATATATGCTGGTGTTAAGTATAAGATGTTTCATCTGATCAAAAAATAAGTTCTTAAACTGAAGTCCTAAACTAGTTAACATAAAAATCTCCAACTTCAAAACCAAATCCAGTGAAACTTCGTATTGTGTTTTACTCCTCATAGATTATTCTGTGAGCCCTTTTGGCTATTCTTCATAACATCTATGGAGACTGGAACTCATTTTCTCTCACTTGAGTAGCACAAATCCTCTTGATATTGTCTTGGGATTAATATTTAGGGATCATTTGACAGCTTGAGAATTTTAGCCTTTTCAGATTCTACTAATTTTCTTCTTTAGTCAGATATGTAGGTCATAGATTAGTCCAAGCCTAGGGTATTTTAAGGTCTCACTATATTTTCACTTCTGAATGCTGGCATGTTTCAGTCAGGTCTGGGAAGATTTACAATGAACTTTCCACTTCTAAGCATAACTCTCAGAGCCCACTGGAAGGCAATATGGACTTTCTTTCCTATCCAGCTTTTCCTGGACTAGAGCCAGGGCATTTCGAGAACTCAGTTTCCTGGGTTTCAGGCCTGGGTGAGACATAACCTATCCTTGCTAATTTTGGAGTTGAATCACAGATACCAAGTGGTTCTCAGCCTGTCTACTATTCATTTAAACCTTGTAATTCTTTTTTAATACCATAGCTATAAAATAATTCATCTTAATACCTTCTAGAGTTACATTTCACAGACAAATCTAAGTTCTATTTTCAAAGTTTTTTATGTATACTTCATATTTTTCTCATGACTCTTTTGTTGTGAAGAATTTTTTTTTCTTGATTATAGTGCCTCTTGATTTCTTCTATATACTTAAATAATGAATGTTTTCTCTTGAACTACCTTTATTGATTCTCAATTTTGGAGTAGACACTAAACTACCTGAATTGAAGTCAAAATTCCACCATACTCTAACAGTCTGAAATTCACAAAAATTTACCTGGCAAGCAGATTTACCAATTTCTGTTTATAAAAATAACAATAAAAATGTTTGCTCAAAATATTTTCTCTGCAACAATACTGAGAAAGTTGTTTATTCTCGTTCACAGTCTATAATATTCAGAATTGAAAGTTTTTATTCCTTTCTGGATCCAAGGTGATCAAATTCTAGTAGACTGATATAACTGTTGAATATAGTATTTCTTTAGATGAACTCTAAGTTATAGAATAAGAATTCCATTGCATACCCCCACTTCACCATGTCTTTAAGGAGTAACCTGCCATAAGCTTGACCTGCACACTATCCTGCTGGAACATAATTTCAATCAATCAGCACTTGTTTAGTTACTCCATGTGTTTGGGAAAAATCAAATAACAGAATTCTTGATCTAGGGAATTTATTATAACAAAATTATCTTTGGAAGCAAAAATTTTAATCCATTGATAGATAATATTTAGACATGTCACAAAATTGTTTCAAAATGTTTCAAAAAATGTTTCAAAATCTCATTCTTTTAAATTATGTGCAACTCAACTTTTTAATTTTTTTCTATTTATTTACTTTTTTATTGTGATAGGACATGGAAAAACTGAGAGTGGAAGGGCAGATAGAGAGGGAGAGAGGAAGAAAGAAACCTGCAACATTGCTTCACCTTCTATACTTGGGGACTGGGCTTTGAACTCAGGTCCATGTGAGTTCAATGACTATATACCTATCTGGACATCAGCATAGATGATACATAAATCCTGGTGTGTGCTAAGGACATTATTTTCAAGCCTCTTCAGTAGGCTGTTCTACAATTGCTGCTTCCAGCAATAACCCTTAGTTCTTATTGTCTACGTTTTTTCTTCTCTCATTGGTTTCTTAAATTAAGCTATGATTATTTAAAATTGATTAATTAATTATCTGAAAGAATCTAAGAGAGAACTATATCATCATGCTGGCAGATACACTTTCTTCTAAGAATCAAACTCAGGACCTCACTTATTTACATAAGTCTTGTCTCTACCACTGAGCCATCTCCCCACTCCTATGCCATAATGTTTGAATAAACAATATAAAGTTTTATTTTACTTGAAAGAAAGACCCCTTCCTCACAAATAAATGTATCCACCATCTTCTCTTTACTAATTCCCTCTGAGCTTTTCCTTCTCTAAGTTACTTTAAGAATATTCTTCATCAGTTTACCATTTTAAAAACAATAATTCTGCTGTTTTATATATTTTTTTAATTTTAATTTTATTTATTTCATGAGACTGGGGTAGAGAAGCCAGAGCAGCACTGTGGCACATACAGTGGCAGAGATCAAACTCACTCAGTACCTTATGCTTGCAAACCCAAAGCTTTACAACTGCACCAACTCCAGGGTCACCAATTACACTATCCATTAATGTTCATCTATGAACTGAGGGCCTGTAAATTTCTTCTACAATCTTGTTACTCAGATTTCTCTCATTTTCACAAATTCTCCTGATGACCACATAGATATGGACCTCTTTCCATCTCCTAGTACCAGGGTTTGTTTTTTCTCTGTGTTTTGTAAGCTTTGTACCAGAAATGGAGTGGGGGAAGGTGCAAATCTGTAAATCTTTGAGCTAGAGAAAAAAAATAGAATGTTGAGATGGGAAGAGGAAGAAGGAAGGCAGGTGGCTCTGTCTAGTTGGAAGAGAAGATTCTTGAAGTATCTGCAATGTGTGAAGAAAAGCACTACTAGAAGCATCTATAATGACACTGGTTTATAGAACCATGAAAAGGAAAAATAGTTAACTTTATTTTTAATTTTTTTATTTATTTAAAAAAGGAGGCATTAACAAAACCATAGGATAAGAGGGGTACAACTCCACACAATTCCCACCACTAGATCTCAGTATCCCATCCCCTCTCTCAATACCTTTGATATTCTTTATCCCTCTGGGAGTATGGACCCAAGGTCATTGTGGGATACAGAAGGTGGAAGGTCAAGTTATTGTCTGGGGAGGTGATGTCATAGCTCCCCAATATGGAGAAGGGGTATAAATATTATTGACTGTAGACCCCACTGATTTGATTTGGTCCAGGGCCCATATTCAGCTTAGGAGCGTATGTGACCTCTGCATCTCTATAGATCTGTACTCACATTCTGTGGTCATCAGTAGGAACATTCCAAGCTGTCCCAATATTGACCCATCTTCCTCAGATGTAGCATAGAGTATGTTGTCCATCCTCCCTTTAGAGGATGGAACATTCTCTACCATTGTCCATCCAAGTTGAGGCTAAGGTCCTATGAGGGTCCACAAAGGGGTCTTTTTTGTTGTTCCTGATAGAGATGACCTGTAACAATGGAGAGAGGAATTTATTTGAGGTCTAGGCCCATCATGTCCGTTTGGGAATCGCAGGACTTCCTGAATAGGGCCCTAGCTGATGGGGTGGCCTGATAGTGACTAAAGAGTCATCATTAAAGTATGCCAGTCTCTTGCACTTATTCAGCTTTTGCAGTCCTTGCTTTGCTAAGATTAACTTTGGAATAAGTGAAAGAACTGTAATAGGAAGTATGTGCGGAGGGTATCTAAGTCTAATTAGATACAACTTTTAATAGCTTTGATTATTCACCCATTCTCCTAGAATGTGACACAGCTTGAAGGAAATCCCAAGGATTTGTAGGTTCATAGAGGGGGCGACTGCTTAAGCTATTGAAGTGCATGTTGTTAGGAAGAATCTATTGTTTTACTAAGTAAATATTACATTTAAAATTTAAGAAAAATATTCCCTTGATCAAAGGGTGCTTTTGCAAAAAACAAAATGAGTTTTTAAGTTTTCAGATGATTGTTATGTGACAATATTCACCAGCAGCTGAATTTACCTTTTCCAGCTAGTAAATCAATTAAATTATTTAAACACAGCATGCTGTTTCTCTAAAAGAAAGCTACAACAGTATCATATCCATATGACTGGTAATACCCATAGTTTCCATAAGTGCTGTACAATACATACATTTTGTAGTTCATATCCGCAAAAGCTCTAGCTATGTGCTGATATAAGAAAATCACTGAGATCTTTCATTTGTAGTTTTGCAGTGACCATGGGGTCACAGACAAAGGGTTATTTTCATGTCTGTCTTTAGCATTATTATAAGAAATTAATATCATCCACCTTATCTAGGAATTCTTTAAAGGTCATGACCTGACCTGAACCGTGAACCCAAAACTGAAATGAACCACATTAATTTACAAAACTATCCCACTGAAACTAAAACCACACAGTGATTTTTTTTTAACTGAAATGTATACTTGAAACAATGTCTTTTAAAAACTTGACTTGGCTTGATACATTTCCAAAGCTAATTAAGGTATGTAAAAATGTCTCTTAGCCATTGGTCTTGTTACTGTATTTGTAATTTGAGTCAAAGCACAGGCAGTGTGGCCAAAATAATTAAAGAAGAGGAAAACTATAACAGACCTGAACATGATGGAAGCATCAACTTTCCAGAAGGTGTTCCAGAAGGAGGAAGGCAGGTGGGGATTGGTTATGGCTGAAGCTGTTTGCATCTTGATCTTTTAGTCAGGTGGTTAACAGTGAAAGAGACCCAGAAGCCAGGCCTTTGGGGAGAGGGGGAGATGGAAGGGGCAAGAGGGAGTTTCAAGGCCAGGTTGGAAAAATGCAATGGTGGTAGTGGAGATGAGAGGAGAATGGCTCTTGCTAGGATGTTGTACAGATTTAAACATTTTTGGAAACTGATGTAAAAGAAATATGCCAGATCATAAATGAACCCCTGAACTGACTAAATCATTTGAAATTGAGTTAGTAACCTTTAGTTCACTCCACTTTTGCATACTGCCCTTGCTTTAGAGTTAAGAGTCTAAATTTGTTATATGTCCAGATTGGGATGTGAAAGATGAGGATGGAAAGGAAAAAGAAACCAAGTAACATGCTTGGCTTGTGTGTCTCAAGTAACTTTGCACCTTGTGAACATTTCATATACTTGACCTGAAGGACACTTGATTTCTCTAAGGTCATCTCTGTCCCCAGAACCTTGTAACTATGCATCTTAGCTAGAGCTTCAACATCACTTCCTTGGGCATATATCTTCATTCCCTGAAAGGGTTAAACACAATTGATGCTTTTTCCTCAGGTCTAATTATTCTTCATTTATTCACTACAATTTGTCTCCTGCCTCAGACAGCCCAGAGGAGAGATCTGCTGACACTATGCTCATTACCATGCTAAGATCCTGAATTCTATTCTCCTCTCAAATATTGATAAGGTTATCCCTGACCTCCCAATCAGTGGAATACTTCACTCTCTTGATGTCTTAGTGCACTGGCCCTATATGCACCTCTTTGCTTTTTGTAACAGTCTCCTGAGTGATTATCAAGTTCTCAACCCATTTGGAGGGTCAGCCCACCACTAAACTGCTGGATCTGCCAGCTCTGCAGTCCAGTCTGCAATGAGTCTGCTCCTTTTCCTAGCACCCAGAAAACTCAAGAGTTCAGGTTTAATATGTGGTATTGCCACCTTTTCCCAGCTCCTCTAGACATTGTGACTATGCTACTTTAGCATCGCCAGGTTAAGCACAGAATAAACTTGTAGTAACTCTCAAACTGAGTGAGTACATAAATGAATGGGGGGCAAGGCAAGAGTTTAGAATGGAAAATGAAGTAGTTCTCAGCTGCTGTCTTTTTATCCCATTTTGAGAGCTGGGTCCAGAGAGACACTCATGCTCTGTTTCAGTCATACCCGGAGGTTAAAAAAAAAAGAAGAAGAATTATGGGGTGTTGCAGAGGAAGCAGCCAATGGCTGAGGGCATAGGCTGATCACTGTCTCCCTTGGAGGAATCATGATGGATGGTGAGGCAGCCTTGAAATAGAAGCTCACACACTCACTGCTACTCTCTCACAGTCTCTATCCGACTGTGGAATGAAAACCACAGCAGGGACTATTCTCCTCATTTATAAGGACAGGATGAGAATCAATGGGATGTCTTTATATTTTTTAGAAGAGATTTTGAAATCCTAGAATAAAAGTATAAAGATAAAAAAACAAAACATCATACTGCAAGGCAAAACCAAAACATCTTAAGACTGGGCGGTGACAAGGGCAGGCTATAGCCAAGCAGGCAGGGGTGTTTTGTGCATGCCTTGAGCTTCTCATTTAGCAAGGAACCACACAGCAGGCAAGAGGATGAGGGGTTTGTGTGCTGCTGTTCTTCCAAGAATAGGTACGCTTGTTACAAAAATATATTTCAGAACTTTGACTTCACATGAAGAAGCTTTAAGCCTGAAGTAATTTAAAAGAATACCTTTAGAGTTATAAAGGGGCAATATCATTTGAGAGTTATTCTCTAAAATGACAAAGAATGATAATATCTTTATATGTGGTACCAAACACATAAACCCAAAACCCAAGTGATTTCAGTCAAGGTTTGGGTAGTTAAAAGAAAAGTGAAATAATTTGTATAGCTGAGATTTGCAAGGACCATGACAGAATAGTAAAAATGAACAGCACTAGGTTGCTTCAATTTCTTCTTATTTCTATTCAACTCTGAACAGAAAATGAGAAAGCATGTTACGTCACTGGTTACAAACTAATTAAAAGGGAAAATAAAATTAGTGCCATTTTTATTGGGTATTTATAGTTTTGTAATACTCAATGCATCTGTAAGCTTGCGGGTTTATACCATGGGTCTAAGTCATATAGCCTGGGTTTCAATCATAGGTTTTGCACTTATGAACTGTGTGACATTAAGTATATTACTTAACTCTTTAATGTTGGTTCACTCGTCTTTAAGTATATAGAATAAATAGCTTACAGACTTCTACTAAAACTCTACTGAGCAGGCTACATACCCTATTTTGTACAATGCTGGTCAGAAGATCTATGTGCTGTATGTTTAATGTTTACTTGATTTCAGATAGAAAGAATCCAGAAAGACAAGCATCTCACTGCAAATTAAATTCATCTGGCTGGGAACTCTTCCCTGAATTCTAGGAATTTCTTGTTTTGCCACATTAATTTCTCTATTAAAATATTCATGGGCATTGTTCATTTCTTCTAAATCACCATGAGAATCCTGGGGGGAGGGGTAGCACATCCTGTATCCCTTGAAAGGTTACCTTGGGCTAACAGACATGCTTGGGTGCTGGTGGTGGGCAACTGAAAAATAGGTGATGACTGAATGAAAAACGAGGGAGGCTGGATAAAAAGCAGGTCACTTCAAGGGCAGAATTCAGCTCTGAGCCAGGTCAGTGAGAGGCCTATCTTCTGCTGCCCAACATTCAAGCCATCTTGGTTGACTCCATTGCAGTAGAGGGAGTACCTGCCTGAAAATGCCTATCTTTGGGATTACACTAAAGGAAGCTGTGAGAGGGAACTCTAAACTTCTGTAGCCATTCCCAGGTACCTCACTGAAAAAACGAGTTCTTGCATAGAACTTGGATCATCAACAATTTCCTGAAAATACTACATTGAATTATTCTTACTTCACAAACATACAGGTCATACAGAAATGACCTGTATGTATAAAAGAAAGGCTTATTACCATTAATATAGTCAGACACACTAGAAAATTAAGAAAAAGGAAAGGAAGGAAGGAAGAGTAAAGGAGAAATTAAATATGACATAAATAAATTTATACTTTTATGTATTTTGAAATCTGTATGTTTATATGGTTATAGACTCTATAGATAAATTTTTAAAAACTGGCTCTTTTTTGCATTTTTTTATCATTGCCAAGTTTTCACTATAGAGGGACTTTTTTTCAGAAAAGTACAAGAGAAAGAGAGAGGACAGATCAAGACAGACAACAGCAGAGAAGGAAACATGCCACTGCACTGAATTTTCCCCCAGAAGGTGGGAGTCAGGCTTGAATTTGCGTTGAGAGGAGGGCAAAGTAGGCACCTTCTCTGGTGAGCTATCTTGTCATTTATTTTGTTCAATATCAGAATGCCAGCACAGAATACTCTGTCTAAACATTACTGTGTGAATAAATACTATTTTATTTGTAATCATTTATTTACTTTTTAAAGACTTTTTATTAACAATTCAAGACTGATTTACAAAATTACATGTCAACAAGGGTATAATTCCACACTGTTCCCACCACCAGAGTTCTAAATCCCGAGTCTCTCCATTGCAAATCACTGGTTCTACCAAGGTTGCAAACATGATAACCATTAATCTGTTATCTCTACAACTAGCTTTCTTCATTTGTACATAATTACTCCCTTTTTCTTCCATGTCCAATCATCTGTTCTCCAGGCTACTCTCCCTGGGACCTGATGGAGCAGGAGTTCAGAGGCTTCTTATCTTCTTCTTCTATCACTTCTCCCCCACTGGGAGTATGGCTCAAAGCTGGTTTTGGGGTGCAGAAGGTAGAAGTTATGGCTTCTGTAACTGCTTCTCTGCTGGATTTGTGCGTTGGAAGGTGGATCTATATCCACAGCCTGCTTCTATCTTTCCCTAGTGGAGTAGGGCTCTGGAGAGGTGAGGTTCCAGGACACAGTGGTGAGGTCGTCTGCCTAGAGAAGTCAGAAAGGAATCATGGTAGCATCTGCAACTTGGTGTCTGGAAGGTGGGAGAATATAAAGTGAGACAAAATGGTTAATGAATAGGAACCAAAAAGTTGGGACAGAACATATGAAATTAAGGATATTTGGGTGGAAGAAAGCTCCAGAAGTCCATTTTAGGAATGTTTCTAGGGGCCCATGACTATGGTAGTTTTTTGCTTGAGTTTGATAGCTAGCATGAAGTTGGATAAAAAGTCTGAGAAAATGGTGTCAGAGTAGAGAAAAGGGCTAGAGAGTTGGATTAGGGCAGAGAGTGGCTCCCATTCTTGAGAATATTCTGTGGATAGAATTAACTATTTACCTCCATCCACTTGACCCAGGGCATACATATATATTTAGCACCACAGCCTGTGTAACATCTAAGTCCCTAGACTTACACAGGTTCATTTATTTACTATTTTCTCTTGCTGTTGTTGCCTAAATACACAAAGTGAGGCTTATTTATACTTATAATTCACTCATCAGGCAAACTAGTGAATGGCAAAGAGCAGGAAATCCATTTAGTTGTGAAAGAATCCACTAATGTGTGGATTGATGATTACATTTAGTAAATGGACATATGAGTCATATCTATGTGTGGATGCTTTTGAAATACCTTTTATTTGTTAGCTAGCACCAATGAAGACAGATATTTATCTACATAATAATTCTACATGCAGATATTGGTACATACTTAACATATAGTATGTGTTTGGTATATTCATTCAATTTACTAATTAAATAAATTAGTAAGTGAATCTATAGTGTTCTTTTTTGAAGAGAAATAAATTGATATATATTAATTGTCAAATGGTTGTATCTTATGTTCCATTTAATGAATTATATTGTAATCTGCTATTTGTTCAGGAACCATCTTTTCAAATGTTATCTCTGACCCAGTAATCACACTGGAGTAGTCATTTGTAAGTGGGGTTGATTTTCCTTCCAGGAGACAGACTTTTCTGGTTATCTTAATTGGGAGGATGCTACTAGTATATAGTGAGCAAAACTAGGGATGCTACTCAATATCCTATAGTATATGGGAAGCCTTCCAAAATGAAGAAAAATCATGGATGTCAATTGTGTAGATGTTAGGAAACATGAGGCTAGAATTCAAGGAGACAAAGATGAATTGGACAATGCAGCCCATGAGAAAAATAGATGTGCATAGAATATGATGCAACTGTAGCTTCATTATAAAAGCATACATAAATGTGATAGTTTGGTGAGGAGAAATGTGGCTTTTTAAAGGTGTGTGTGTGTGTGTGAGAGAGAGAGAGAGAGAGAAAAGGGAAGGGAAGGGAAGGGAAGGGAGGGGAGGGGAGGGGAGGAGAGGGGAGGGGAGGGGAGGGGAAGGGAAGGGAAGGGAAGGGAAGGGAAGGGAAGGGAAGGGAAGGGAAGGGAAGGGAAGGGAAGGGAAGGGAAGGGAAGGGAAGGGAAGGGAAGGGAAGGGAAGAGAAGAGGAGAGAGAGAGCCCTGAAGCTTTCTTTAGTCAAGTGAGGTCCAGGCTTAAACCTGGGTTGTGTACATGACAAAGAAGCACACTATCTTTCTGTCTGTGTGTGATTTTTTTTTTTTTTTTTTTAATATCCTGAAACCTTAGAGTTGCCTTACAATGGATCAGAACAATTCTTGTGGGAAGAGGAGATTCCTCTCTGTCCATCTACATCTTTTCTTTTCCTAATGAGCTATTTGACAAGACTGTCAGTAATTAAACTAATCAATCCCACAAGGATATCCAGACAATCCAGCAAATGGGAGAAGATATTTGCATGTTACCAGTTGACAAGTGACTGATAAAAACATCTATACAGAACAGTTTTTCCCCTCCCCTTTCCCTCTCCCTCTCCTTCTGTCTTTTCCTCTTCTTCTCCATTTTTCTATTTATTTTTTTAATCTATTTATTTATAAAATGGAAACACTGACAAAACCATAGGATAAGAGGGGTACAATTTCCACCACCAGAGCTCTGTATCCCATCCCCTCCCCTGATAGCTTTCCTATTCTTTAACCCTCTGGGAGCATGGACACAGGATCATTTTGGGGTGCAGAAAGTGGAAGGTTTGGCTTTTGTAAAAGCTTCCCTGCTGAACATGAGCATTGGCAGGTTGATCCATACTCCTAGCCTAACTCTCTCTTTCCCTAGAGGGGCAGGGCTCTGAGGAAGCAGAGCTCCAGGACACATTGGTGGGGTCATATGTCCAGAGAGTCCATTTGGCATCATGTTAGCCTCTGGAACCTGATGGCTGAAAAAGAGTTAACACATAAAGCCAAACAAATTGCTGATAAATCATGAACCTAAAGGCCTGAATATTACAGATGAAGATTTGGGGTATCCGTTTTGGAAATAGATAGTAGGTCTATTTTAGGTATATTCCAAACAGCCCATGACTTTATTAGTTTTTGCCTGAGCCTGACATCTGATATACAAGTGGACCCTGGTTATTGTCTGGGGAGATGATGTCATGGCTGGAAAAAGGATCAGGGAAGAGAGTAGCTCCCAAATATGGGAAAGACATATGAATATTACTGACTATAAACCCCATTGATTTGATCTTGGACCCATATTAAGCATAGGAGCCTATGTAACCTCTGCATCCCCGTAGTTATGAACTTGCATTCTGTAGTCATCAGTAGGAACATTCTAATTTGTACCAAATTCAGGACCCCTCTTCTTTTTTTTTTAATTTATTGGATAGAGACAGCCTGAAATTGTGAGGGTGGGGGAGATAGAGAGGGAAAGAGAGAGACATCTGCAGCCCTGCTTCACCACTTGCAAAGCTTTCCCTCTGCAGGTGGAGACTGGGGGTCAAACCCAAGTCTTTGAGCACTGTAACATGTGCACTCAACCAGGTGTGCCACCACCCGGTTCCCCCAGGACCCATCTTCTTCAGGTGGTAGATAAGAGTATGTTATCCAATTCCCCTTTGGAGGATGGAAAATTCTCTACCATTGTTTATCCACATTGAGGGTAAGGTCCTATGGGGCCCTCAAAAATGTCCATTATGTTCTTCTTGATGGAGATGACCAGTAACAATGGAAAGAGGGATCAATTTGAGGTCTAGACTCATTGTTTTTGTGTAGGAATCCCAGGACTTCCCGACTAGGGCCCCAGCTGATGGGGTGGCCTGATAGTGACTAAGGAGTCATCATTAAAATATACCAGTCTCTTGCGCTTATTTAGCTTTTGGAGTCCTTGCTTTGAAAAGGTTAGCTTTGGAGTGACTGAGGGAAGTGTAATAGGAAGTAGGTGAGGAGGGTGTCTAGGTCTAAGTAGAAACTATTTCATTAGGTAATCTAAGATGTCTTTTTAGATCTTTCTACTTGCTTGCTTCATTTATTGACTCACTGCAAACTATTGTACATTCTCTTGCTTTCAGGTATATATTTTGCCCTAATTTATGGATACATGTGTACATATGCTATATCTCATGGGGCCTGGTCTATATCTAGGTTTTGAGGCTTTGTTAGGAAGTGGACCACCTGAAATAACATTAAGGAGTCCTATGAGAAAGGAAAGGTCTCACCTGAGTAATGATACTGAAAGATTGACATACCACACCTAAGATCTCTGGAAACATTCAGAAGTGAAGCATGCTGAGGTAGTAATCATTGCATTGAATAGGTTGGGATCAGCAGATGCAGTATCAGTTGGTATGAATTGAGGGAAGCATGCTGGAAAATGAGCTGCACCCTAGAGGTTCCAGGACCAAGGGAAATTTGGGCTTTATAGAGGAATCAGGAGGTTTCTGCTGAGTCATCAAATTGATGGTTTACAGACAACAATATTTATACCCTTTTTCCATTTTAGGGAGCTACTCTCTTCCCTGATACAGCTTTCTGGTCTTTTTCCAACCATGACATCATCTTTCCAGACAATAATTTGATACATGGGAGTATCAGATTTCAGGCTCAGGGGAAAAAAGAAAAAAAAAAACTAGTATAGATAGCCATAGGCCCTTTAGAATATAACTAAAATATGCCTAGTATCTATGTACAAAATGGGGGACCCCCCAACTCTTCATCTGCACTGTTCCAGCCTTTAGGTCCGTGATTTGCCAATAATTTGTTTGGCTTTCCAGATGCTAGCATGATGCCAACAAGAATTCCCTGGATAGACAAACCCACCAATGTGTCCTAGAGCTCAGCTTCCCCAGAGCCCTTCCCCACTACAGAAAGAGAGAGAGAGAGGCTGGGAGTATGGATCTACCTGTCAACGCCCATGTTCAGTGGGGAAGCAATTACAGAAGCCAGACCATCAATCTTCTGTATTCCACAATGACCTTGGGTCCATACTCCCAAAGGGATAAAGAATAGGAAAGCTATCAGGGGAGAGGACGGGATACAGAGTTCTGGTGGTAGGAACTGTGTGGAGTTGTACCCCCCTTATCCCATGGTTTAGTCAATGTTTCCTTTTTATGAAAAAAAAAATTAAAAATAAGAAGGCAATAGGTGGTTATTGCTATAATCAAATTATTTAGCAATTGGATTAACTTTGAAAATCCCAGTTTTTGGATTTGCTATATCATACATAACCTCACCATAATTTGTCCTTTGATGGTACATATATTATAAAGTAATTCTGCCACTGGTTGCTTCTGCTCTCCTGGTCTAAGCTTTTAAGAGAGTCAACATTTACTTTCTTAAAATCTTAGACCAGGGAGAGCAGAAGCAACCAGTGTCCTTACTCTATAAGACAAAGCTGTATACAAATAACATCAAATGACATAAATTATGGTGATGTTGTGTATGGTACAACAAATTCTAACAAAGGGATTTTCAAAGTTAATCCAATGCCAAATAATTTGATTACAGCAATGACTATCTATTGCCTTCTTTAATCCTAAAACAGCAGGATTCCTGCTTCCTCTATAGAGCCTATATTTCCCCCAGTCCTGCATACTCTAGGGTGGGGCTCACTTTACTGCATTTCTCTCTCAATTCATACCAAATGATATTGCATTACCTAATCCTAGTCAAATCAACACAATGAGTACCACCTAAGCATGCTTCACCTGAGACTGTGTCCAGAGATGTAAGGCATGGAATGCCAACCCTTCATTACTCTGGTGACACCTTTCCTTTCATAGGATTCTCTAATTCCATTTCAGGTGGTTCACTTTTTAACAAAGTCCCAAAACCTAGAGATAGACCAGGTCCCATGAGATAGGACATATGTTCACATGTATACATAAACTAGGGCAAAATATATACCTGAAAACAAAAGTGCACAATAGCCTGCAGTGAGTCAGTATATGCAGCAAGCAAGTAGAAAGACTTAAAAGACACCATAAAGTTCATAGTGAAATAGTGTCTACCTAGATTTAGATACCTTCCTCACCTACTTCTTATATTATACTTACCTCACTCACTCCAAACCAATCTTACCAAAGTAAGGACTACAAAAGCTGAATAAGAGCAAGAGACTGGCATACTTTTATGGTGACTCTTTAGTCACTATCAGGCCACCCCATCAGCCGGGGCCCTAGTAAGAGAGTCCTGAGATTCCCAAGCAGACATGAGGGGACTAGACCTTGAATAGATCCCTCTCTCCTTTGTTACTTGTTATCCCTATCAGGAACAACACAATAAAACCCTCTGTGGGCCCCCATAGGACCTTGCCCTCAATGTGGATCAACAACAGTAGAGAATGTTCCATCCCTCAAAGGGGGCTGTACACATACTCTGTGTTACACCTGAGGAAGATGGGTCCTCAAATTGGGCAGCTTGGAATGTTCCTACTCATGACCACAGAATGTAAGCTCAGATCTACAGGGATGTAGAAGTTCTATAGGCTCCTAAGCTGAATATGGGCCCCAAATCAGATCAAATTGATGGGGTTTATAGTCAACAATATTTGTACACTTTTCCCATATTTAGGAGCTACTCTCTTCCCTGATCTAGGTTTCTGTTTCTTTTTCTAGCCATGACATCATCTCCACAGACAATAACTTGGATCCTCCCACATTTAAGGCACAGGAAAAAAAATTGGTAGAGTCATATGCTCTTTGGAATATAATTAAAACAGACTATTAAGTATCTACAAAACAGAGACCCCCCAATTCTTCATATGAACTATTCCAGCCTTTAGGTTCATGATTAATCAACAATTTGTTTGCTCTATATGTTAACTATTTTTCAGTCATCAGGTTCCAGATACTAACATAATGCCAACCAGAATTCCCTGGATGGATGACCCCAAAATGTGTCCTGAAGCCCCATTTCCACAGAGCCCCACCCCACTAGGGAAAGAGAGAGACAGGCTGGGAGTATGGATGAACCTGTCAACACCCACGTTCAGTGGGGAAGCAATTACAGAAGCCAGACCTTCCACCCTCTGCATCCCACAATGACCTTGGGTCCATACTCCCAGAGGGATAAAGAATAAGAAAGCTATCAGGGGAGGGGAGGGGATACAGAGTTCTTGGTGTGAATTGGGTGGAGTTGTGCCCCTCTTATCCTATGTTTTTTGTCAGTGTTTCCCTTTTATAAATAAAAATTTTAAAGAATGTATCAAGTTCTGGCTGATGTATATAGAAATGGTTTAAAATTACCTATTTAAATAAAATAAAGACTGGAAGAAAGAACAGAGTCAACATTTCAAAGATTCAATCTGTGCATTAAAAAGTTTGAGACATTCAATTTTTCCCTCGTATTAATTAAATAGTGATTTATATGACTACGAGTTAATAGGAGTGTACATAAACACCATTCCCACCACCAAAGGATTGTGCCCCATCCCATCCTTGCCCCCAGCCGTCCTCAGTGAAGCTGTCCGTGTACCCATACCCTCCACCCAGAGATGTTTTGCTTTCGTACCTTATTCCAAATTCACTCAGATCCTGCTTTGAGTTTCCCTTTCTGTTCTTCTTTCTCAACTTCTGTTGATGAGCAGGATCATCCCATACTCCTCTTTGTCTTTCTGACTTAGCTCACTTAACATAATTCCTTCTAGCTCCATCCAAGATGAGTCAGAGAAGGTGGGTTCATTGTTCTTAATAGCTGCATAGTATTCCATTGTATGTATATATACCACAGCTTTCTCAGTCACTCATCTGTTGTTGGGCACCTGGTTTTAGCTATTATGAATTGTGCTGCTATGAACATAGGTGTACACATATATTTTTGGCTGGGTGTTATGGAGTCCTTCGGGAATATCCCTAGTAGAGAAATTACTGGGTTTTATGGAAGATCCATGTCTAGCCTTGTGAGACTTCTCCAGACTGCTCTTTACAGAGGCTGGACCAATTTATATTCCCACCAGCAGTGCAGCAGGGTTCCTTTGTCCTCACAGCCTTTCCAGAATTTGTTGCTGCTGTCTTTTTTGATGTATGCCATTCTCACAGTGGTGAGGTGGTATCTCAATATTGTCTTTATTTGCATTTCTTTGACAATCCGTGACCTGGAGCAATTTTTCATGTGTTTGTTAGCCTTTTGGGTCTCTTCTGTAGTGAATATTCTGTTCATCTCCTCTGCCCATTTTTGGATGCGGTCATTTGCTTTTTTTTGCTTTCTCACTCTTTCTGATCCATGCCTCTTTGCCTGCTTTGTGGTGCTGGAGCTGAACCATGAAGCACAATTTCCTTGTAAGCTAAATAAATAGAGAAATGGCAAGCTTCATCATTGAAGTTTAGCTTATTAAAAGTTGTTGGCAGAACGTTTTCTTTAGCTTTTAGTCCTTTGAGTTGTGTTGTTGCTCATGATACCATTTTTATTTTTATACTATATACAGTATATAACTAATATATCCATAAGAATTAGGGGTCCATATTTGGATACTTTTTAATAAGATTTAGACACAAGATCACTGTTACACATTGAGAGAGAGGGAGAGTACAAAGGAGAGAGAGGATGAATAGCAAAAGAAAAACTCTCCTGTGTAAGTCTACATCTCACATTCTATTTCTGGGGAAAAAATCAGGCAATTTATGTAATGAATCACTTCACACTTTATATATGTTTTAAGATTTCCTAGGTTCTTATCCTAAATTTAATTCTAACTAGGGATAATATATGAGACAATCATGTAAACTTCTCTTAATGTTAACTTGTTCTTTGACTGGTGAAGTTTTAAATAGCCAATTAAAAGAAAATATTTCTCACAGTGCCATGGCATGCAGTACACATTAACTACAACAAAAGCAAGAACTTCAGAATATATTGGCATAGAGAATATTATAAATACTTAATGTATACATCCATATATATATATATATATATATATATCTTGTGTTAAGGTCTTACCTGCTAAATACAAAGGTGTTAATTTTAATTTTTGATGATTGTATTGGGGGAATAATGGTTTACATTATAGTTGTTGGCACATGCATGCAGCCTCCTATCCTCTCATAGTGGAGGTCTGCACTCTACTCCCACCATCCACCCAAGTCTTTCTCCTCCATTATCCTGGAGCTATCCCCTGACTCCCCATAGAGTCCTATATATTGTAGCAATATGATATAACCAATCCAGGTTTTACTTCTGTTTGCTTTTATATCCCTTATGCATAGTGTCCACCTATGAGTGAAATAAATTGGTATTGGTCCTCCTCCTTAAGACTTATCTCATGAAATGACTCTTTCAAGTTTCATCCAGGTTGAGACAAAGAAGATGATTTCATCTTTTTTATGGCTACATAGTATTCCATTGCATGTATGCAACACAAAGTTCATAATCATTTGACTATTGTTGGGCATCAAGATTTCTTCCATATTACAAATTGTGTTTCTATGAACATAGGCTCACATAGATCTCTCTGAATGGGTGTTTCTGTATTCTTTGGATAGATACCTAGGAGAGGAACTGCTGAATAATATGACAATACCATTTGCAATATTTTGAGGTACCTTCAGACTGTCTTGTAGTTCATAGGATTTGGGCAAACTTAAATTCCAACCAGTAGTGTAGGAGGGCTTATTTTCCCCAACCTCATTGTCAGCACTTGTTGTTCTTGTCCTTTCTTTTTTTTTTCATTGTTGTTGTTATTATTGTTATTGTTATTGATGTCATCCTTGTTGGAAAGGACAGAGAGAAATGGAGAGGAGCGGAAGACAGAAAGGGGGAGAGAAAGATAGACACCTGCAGACCTGCTTCACTGCCTGTGAAGTGACTCCCCTGCCTGTGGGGAGTGGGGGCTCGAACTGGGATCCTTACACTGGTTCTTGTGCTTAACCCTCTGTGCTACCGCTGGACTCCCTTCCTTGCCCTTTCTAATGTATGGCATTCTTACAGGTGTGAAATGATATCTCATTGCTATATTTATCTGCATTTCCCTGTTAATCAGTGAAATGTTGAGCATTTTTTCATGTGTCTACTGCCCATCTGGAAGATATCTTATGTCCATATCATCTGTCCATTTTAAGTGGACTTGTTTGCTGTTTGTTGCTGATCTTAGTGAACTGTTTGTATACTTTGGTTATTATAACTTTGTTTGACATACAGCTGTAAAGATATCTAATTCAGGACACAGCAAAAAAGGAAAACTACAGACCAATATCTCTGATTAACATAGATGCCAAAATATTAAACAACATCTTGGCCAGTCACATAGAGCAGTATATCAAAAAGATTGTTCATCACGAACAAGTGGGATTGATCCCAGGAATGCAAGGTTGGTTCAACATACATAAGTCAATCAGTGTCATTCACCATATCAATAAAAACAAAGCCAAAAAACACAAAATTATCTCAATAGATGCAGAGAAAGCCTTTGACAAAATCTGACACCCATTCATGCTCAAAACACTACAAAAATGAGAATAGATGGGAAATTCCTCAAGATAATGGAGACCATATATAGCAAAACTACAGCCAACATCATAATCAATGGATATAAGCTGAAAGAATTCCTCCTCAGATCTGGGACTAGACAGGACTGCACACTATCACCATTACTCTTCAACATAGTAGTAGAAGTTCTTGCCATAGCAATTAGGCAAGAGAAAGAAATCAAAGGAGTACAGATTGGAAGGGAAGAAGTCAAGCTCTCACTATTTGCAGATGATATAATAGTATACATAGAAAAACCTAAAGAGACCAGCAGAAAACTACTGGAAGTTATTAGGCAATATAGCAAGGTGTCAGGCTACAAAATCAGTTCACAAAATTCAGTGGCACTTCATTATGCAAACACTAAATCTGAAGAAGAAGATATCCAGAAATCACTCTCATTCACTGTTGCAGTAAAATCATATAATACCTAGGAATAAAGCTGACCAAAGAAGTGAAAGACTTGTATACTGAAAACTATGAGTCACTACTCAAGGAAATAGAAACTGATACCAAGAAATGTAAAGCTATCCCATGCTCATGGATTGAAAGAATAAATATCATCAAAATCAATATTCTCCGCAGAGCCACATACAAATTTAACACGATACTCATCAAAGTTCCACCAAGCTTCCTTAAGAGAATAGAACAAAAACTACAATCATTTATCTGGAACCAGACAACAACTAGAATTTCCTAAACAACCTTGAGGAAAAGAAACAGAAATGGAGGCATCACACTCCCAGATCTCAAACTATATCATAAGGCCATCATCATCAAAACAGCCTGGTACTGGAACAAAAATAGGCACACAGACCAGTGGAACAGAATTGAAAGCCCAGAATTAAACTGCTACACCTATGGACATCTAATCTTTGATAAGGGGGCCCAAAGTGTTAACTGGAGGAAGGAGTCTCTCTTCAATAAACGGTACTGGGAAAACTGAAACATGCAGAAGAATGAAACTGAACCACTTTATCTCATCAGAAACAAAAATCAACTCCAAATGGATCAAGGACATGGATGTTAGATGACAAACTATCAAATACTTAGAGGAAAACATTGGTGGAACACTTTCCCACCTAAACCTCATGGAGATCTTTGATGAAACAAACCCAATTGCAAGGAAGACATGCCATATGTCAGACAAGAGACTAATGACCGAAATATACAAAGAGCTCAGCAAGCTTAGCACCAACAAGGTAAATGACCCCGTCCAAAAATGGGCAGAGGATATGAACAAAGTATTCACTTCAGAGGAGATCCAAAAGGTTAACAAACATATGAAAAATTGCTCCAGGTTGCTGATTGTCAGAAAAATGCAAATAAAGGCAACAGTGAAA